>NC_137224.1:2279887-2324887 GCF_949987685.1 Ammodytes marinus | reverse complement strand
TTATCACCAGCACCAGCCCACCACAAGACCCTGCTGTCTCCATCGGTGAGACAGTTTATCATTCATTTTAATTTTTTTAAAGGTTATTTTTTGGCATTTTCAAGCTTTATTAGATAGTACAGAGTTGAAATGGGGAGACAAAGAGAGAGAGAGAGAGAGAGGGGGGGGGGGGGGGGGGATGACCTGCAGTAAAGGTCCACGGGTCGGATTTGAACCCGTGACCACTGCAACGAAGGCCGGAGCCAATATGGTACGCGCTCTATCCACTACACCACCAGAACGCCCCTTCTCATTAATTTCTACTGCAAGAAACAATCATATATGTCATACAGCAGTTTTCGTTTTAACTTAAGAGTTGTAGTTTTAGCCTCAAAGATCTGTTGAAGATCTTGTTAATTTTTGTAATGTAATTTATTTAATTTATTAAAATTTTGCCTGAATGATGTATTTTAGACAATGTCTGTGGTTTTATACAGCCTTTTTAACAGTGCTATTATCTACCTGCCCAGGTACGATGCCCCTAGCCGCCCAGGAACAAGCCTTAGTGGAGGACCTGCTGTTTGTGTTGGTGGGAGTGGACGGGCGGGACATCTCAGCCCAGCCGGTGCTCGGGAGACAGAACCGCTCCTTCATCGTAGACTCAACGCTCGACATGTCAATCAAAGAGCTGGTCAACAGGATACTGCCAGTGGCCTCGTATTACTCCACCATCACACGGTGAGCGTTTCACAATGTCAAGTCAACTTTATTTATAAATACAATAATTTATTTTCAACAAATATTTTAACAAGAAATTATGGATTATTTTTTTCAGTACTTTCAGTAGCTTCATGACCATTGAATAAGTTGAAACTTCATCTCTAGTAGAGGAGAAGTCTTAGGTTGCGTTCCGAATCGCATACTTTCTACCATATAGTATGTAGAAAAAAGATTTAGGATGTCCCGATTCTTGTGGCCAGATTTAGGATGGTTAGAAGTACCCGGATGTCCTACTTCATGCGGCCAAGATTGTTAGTGTTGAAAAGTGCATCCTATTTGGGCAATTCTGACCCACAATCCAGTGTGCACGTGAAGTGACGTCACATCGACGAAGCCTCCATATGAAAACAAACGGGGATGCGACGGATATAAAAGCAAGAGGCAAGATCAAGGCGCAATGTTATGATGAAATAAGAGAGTAAAGTATGTCCCAATAGTATGCCTACTGCATCCTAACTAGATTCTTTTTATCGTCGGATGTAGTATGTAGAATAGAAAAAAGAAAGAGTATGCGATTCGGAACGCAACCATAGTTGTTGCCTCTCTCTGCACTGTATGAGTTATTTTGATTATTCTTTACATTTTAAATTGTGCAAAAAACATTAAAAAACCAAAACCTTGTATATCAGCTTTATTAATGATACGTCTTCCTTTTAAAAAAAAGCAATGGATGTTTGTTCAGTTCCTTCAAGAGCTTCATGATCCTAGAACAAGTTTGACTTTTATCCCTAAAGTGCTGAAAGTGCTTAAATTTCTCCTTTAAAAAGCTGCACTAACTGATTTTTAATATTTTTCAATTAATAAATAGATTTTTTTTCTACTATTTATTAATCTTTCATATTTTTAACTCCCCATATTTAATTGCTTCTCATTTTTGCTTTTCAATGTTAAGCACTAGTTTGAACTACATCGGATTTGTTTGAAAGGTTGATAGATAGATAGATTGATTGATTGATTGATTGATTGATTGATTGATTGATTGATTGATTGATTGATTGATTGATTGATTGCTAACCCTGGATATTGTATTTGTCTTGTAGTTTCATAGAGGAGAAGTCTTCCTTTGAGTACGGGCAGGTGAACCACGCTCTGACTGCGGCCATGAGGACTCTGATGAAGGAATACCTGATCCTGGTCACCCAGCTGGAGCATCTACAGAGACAGGGTCTGCTCTCTCTGCAGAAGCTCTGGTTCTACATCCAGCCCACCATGAGGACCATGGAGATACTGGCCTCTATTGGTAAGAGTCCGAATATGTACAGACCAAATGAGCCTGATTATGTATGAATGTTATATGAATGAGATACTGGCCTCTATTGGTAAGAGTCTGAATATGTACACCCTAACTGAGCCTGATTATGTATGAATGTTATATGAATGAGATATTGGCTCCTATTGGTAAGAGTAGGAACAGACTGATTATACTGAGTCTGGTTATGTATGAATAGGATTTGTTTTGCTATTTGCACACTTTATTTAATTTCATTTCATTTCATTTCATTTAATTTCTTTATTTATTTATTTTTTTTGATAAAAAATAAAAAGGGAATTGAGATACTGGCCTCTATTGGTACGAGGATAAACGGACGAACTGAGCCTGATTATGTATGAATGTTATTTTTATTGCTATGCACTTGTGTGTTATAACAATGAAGTAACAATGATGTGCAAATGTATTTGTATGTACCAGAATTTTAAGTCGTCTTTTTCAAACTTATTAACAAAATAAATTCCTTTTCTTCTCCTCCCAGCCTCGTCTGTGGATAAAGGAGAGTGTATGGGCGGGGCGACTCTCAGCCTTCTTCACGACAGAACCTTTAACTTCACGGGGGACAGCCAGGCCCAGGAGCTGTGTCTCTACCTCACTAAGGCCGCCAGCGTGCCCTACTTTGAGATCCTGGAGAAGTGGATCTACAGAGGAATCATAAATGACCCATACAGGTATCAGCTCGGCAAAACACACCCGTACCATGGTAGCTTCTTTGTGTTTAAAGACCTACTTCACCGGTGGGAATATGAAGGTGTATTGAACTCTGAGATCCTATGTAGTATAAATGTGCAAAACGTTTGAAATCGGTTCATCCTAGCCTGAGAAAAGGCAGAAAGAGTGTTTTATGGTCTCACTGTCTAGTAAAAATGTAGGGTTAGGATTAACAGGACAGCTGGGCCAAGGGAAGACTGAGGAAAGACTAAGGGAAGAAAAACCTAATTCTTTATATTATAATAGCGATTTTATAATGATAGAACGCCTGTTCCGTATGGGTGAAGTATTCCTCTTTCTGCCTTTTCTCAGGCTAGGATGAACCGACTTCTAAAATGTTTGCACATTTATACTACAATGGATCTCAGAGTTCAATACACCTTCATATTCCCACCGGTGAAGTAGGGCTTTAACCGCAGCAAAGGTGGAAGAAAAATCAATTTTTTTTCAAGTGTACCAAACATGGCAGGGGGTAAAATGCCCTAAATCTTTATTCATATATATTTCTTCTCCTCTCAGTGAGTTCATGGTGGAGGAGCACGAGCTGCAGAAGGAGAAGATTCAGGAGGATTATAACGATAAATACTGGGACCAGAGATACACCGTCGTGCAGCTTCGCATCCCCTCCTTCCTACAGAAGATGGCCGACAAAATATTAAGCACAGGTAAAAACAAAAACAAAAAAATGTTAAACCATATAAAAGTGAGCTGAGATAAGAGATTTCTTTCACAATGAACTAAAAAAGTAGGTTAAAAATGTTGCTGCCTGTCCGTCATGTTTGTGCGCTGAAAATAAATCTGGTGTTAACGGGTAAGTAAACAAAGGGGGCTACCGTAGCTAGCAACGTGTCAGTTTACAGAGCCTAGGCAATGCATCAACAGGATTTCTTTTCAGCGCACAAAGTACAGACAAGTATCATATCGCGAGGAGATATTCACTGATTTTGACAAAAAAATACTTTGGCAACAAGCTTTCTCAGAATCGCCCACCTTTAATTGTATGTGTTTTTATGGTATCGTACACGGGTCTATCGATCTCAATGAAACTAACTGTATAAACAAATACTTATATATATTTATATCTATGTTCCTGTCTGTGTTATCTCCTAGGTAAATACCTGAACGTGGTGCGTGAGTGCGGGCGTGATGTGACGTGTCCGGATGCTAAGGAGGTTCTGTACACCCTGAAGGAGAGAGTGTATGTGGAGCAGATAGAGAAATCTTATAACTACGCCAGCAAAGTCCTACTGACTTTCCTCATGGAGGACAAGGAGCTGGTCTTACGACTAAAGTAAGTGCTTTTAGATTTTAAAATGATGGTAGTTGGGCGGTATCCAGTTGTTGTTGGGTTTTTTTGTTTTATCTTTTTATTAGGAAATTAACATAACATCATATACACTTACAGTACAAATAAACATTTATTAACAGAAGGGTTGTACAAAGCCAAGAGTGTTGGATTTGAAGAAAGAAAACACATCTTGTACCAAAAGCAGCATTAAGAAGTCTTTTTAAAATGGAGTGCGGGGAAGATAACAGAAATATTCGATCTATCCACATTTTTTTGTCTTACAGAATACATATATGGACAAGGGGGATTTCTTTGTTCACTTCATGGAAAAATGATATTATTTTTTAAATACGAATAACAATATACTCCTTCCTTCCCAATGACAGTTTAAATACAGCAAAAAAACATAGAATAAAACCAATATGTGCATAATAAAAATCACAATATATTTGATGCTAAGCTCCTTTCACATAACCCAAGGATAGTTTTTTATACAGTACATGCAATACAACTATACATCTACCCTGTGTTCCTTCCTATAACTACCAAATAGGAAAGTTTTCATACAGAAAAAGTTGCAATAAAACTATACATGTGCCCGTGTTCTTTATTATTTTTTAAATTAGATCGATCAAGCACTATTTCCTGATGGACAAGGGGGATTTCTTTGTGCACCTGATGGACCTGACGGAGGAGGAGCTGAAGAAGCCGGTGGACGACATCGTTCCCCCCCGACTGGAGGCTCTGCTGGAGCTCGCTCTCAGGATGAGCACCGCCAACACCGACCCCTTCAAGGACGACGTCAAGGTGGGACAACACAACACTGGGTCATGTTAAAATGGGTTTATTTGTTAGTTTTGTTTTTAATACTTTATTTATGGAATTTTTCCTTTTACAACTTAAATACCATAGATAGTAAATAATATGGATGTAGCATCCGGGCTGACCTCATTTATTCACACAACATCCAATAATCCTGGTTTGTGCGCGTCGCCATTTTGTGAGATTTTTACTCCGCCTCACGTCGGGGGGAGGGAGATAGCTGACGTATACCTCCGAGGCAAAGTGAGGGACAACGGGCGGAGAGCTGTCACTCGCGCCAATACATTTTAACCTCCGATAAAATAAAAACTAGCATGGTCCAAAAAAAATTCACCTCCCTCAGTGTTGTCATGGAGATATGACCTAAACATACAGACTAAAATGGTTTTGTGGACCAGGCTGTAAATAGGTTTAATAAGACTTTGAAAACGGCCTGTCTAACAAGTGAGTCAAAGAAAAACTGCTCGGTCTTGGTACCACCCCCCCAGTGGCACTTCCTGGTTACTACAGTTGTGGTCACTTCCTTATTGGATGCTGGTAAAAATCGCTGAGGTTGGGGCTTGTTCAATACACAACTTGAATTGAAAAGCGAACACACAAACAAAAGACAAAACAAATTAAAAAAACAACATGGCATACTCTACTCTACGTTAGTTTTATTTTTGATGAATACAAGAAAGCACATTATATATGTTAATAAGGAATCACTCACACTAGGCATTCGTACCGTGCCTGAAGTATGATTGTTGCCTCCATTAAAAAATCTTCAAATTCATTATTTTAAAAGGGAGAGGTGTGTTTAGGCAAAGTACGGATGCTCACGTACAAGCATATTGTCGTCAATGTATATGCGACTGTTCCCTCGATTCTGTACTACCTCTTTTATTATCAATATTAGAATACAAGATTAAAAAGCCTAGATAGACAGACAGACAGACATACACACACACACACACACACACAGACAGACAGACAGACAGATACACACACACACACAGACAGACAGACAGACAGATACACACACAGACAGACAGACAGACAGACACTTCATTTATAATACACCCTTCCCTGCCTTCTCTCCTCAGATTGACCTGATGCCTCATGACGTCATCACCCAGCTGCTGCGTGTTCTGGCCATCGAGACCAAACAGGAGAAATCCATCATCAACTCCGACCCCGCCGATGTGGCTCTGAGCGGGCTGGAGGCCTTCTCCTTCGACTACATCGTAAAATGGCCGCTCTCGCTCATCATTAACAGGTGACATTCTTATTTTATTTTATTTATTTATTTAACTTTTATTTATCCTCGAGAGACCAATTGAGGGGTGACCCTCATTTACAATGACGTCGAGATCAAACAAATTCAAAGGAAAAACAACAATACATAAACAATATTCAATGCAAATACATCAAATACACAACAACAGGTGAAGAGAAAAACAATTGAAACATTTACACAGTGGTGAAGAGTGGCAGCAATTAAAATGAAATGGGTGAAAGTACAATATAGCCTAATTAAAACAGTTACAGGTAGAGTTTGGCAGATTTAAGATTATGATGCTTATGATGCTGAGAATTGATTTGATCTATTATGTGTTTGATATTTTTTAGTGAGAATGCATCATGTGCTTTTTTTCATAAAATATTACATAATAATCAAAAGGTGGAGTTTTAATTCGTAATGTAATATGTGAGGCAATTTCATAAGGGAAACACTTGCATTTAGCATATTTAGGAGATGTGTTTCTTTATTTTAAAGATAACATGGAAGCCATAAGGAACTAAATTAAACGAAAATAAAAAAAAAGGTATAAAAATGTGATAGATTTCTTTGTAATGCATGAATGTAAACTGAATATATTAGGGGTTTAGTTGGATAAGGCTTTGTTCTATTATAACCTGCATTTTCCAATATTTTCTGATCAAAGAAATATAAGGCAGATGAAAAAATAATTGTAAGTTGCTGTGCTAAAGTACTGTGTTTCTACTATATGACTTTATGCTTGGACTTTATGAGATTGGATATCTTAAATTAAACGAGGAAAAAGAAAATCATTAAAATCATTTAACTCATGATTTCTTTGTATCCATTTTCCCAGGAAAGCCCTGACGCGGTACCAGATGTTGTTCAGACATCTGTTCTACTGTAAACACGTTGAGAGGCTTCTGTGCAACGTCTGGATCAGCAACAAAGACTTCAAACAGTATTCTCTACGCTCTCCAAAATGGTGAGTTGATGTAGGATTTTTTAAATTTTTTTTTAAATTTAGAATTTCCACACTTGAAAAGCTTCTTCTCCAATATGTAAACGGTTACCTCAGAATGTAAACTTTGCTTTTAATGATTACATTCTATCCCACTCTGCCTTTTATTTATGTTTTCTATGACCCGTATTTTTCCCAGTGAGGCAAGGCAAGTTTATTTCTATAGCACAATTCAGACTCAAGGCCATTCAAAAGTGCTTTCCAGGGGCATGAAATACATCAAGATTAAAATACATAAAGTATAGAATAGACATTAGAAAAGCTAAAGTCAAATATGACTTTAACCCAGTATCTCATATGTATTCTATTTATTAACAAATATCAATAATATATTTTATGCAATAAATGTTTAACTTTTCCTCGGGTATGTAGTATGTTATTTTTGTTTGTATGGTGCATATAACAATCACAAATAAAGGAAATTTCGGCCTTAAAAATAACAATCGATAAAAACTGTCTTCCCACTGTGTTCCCACCCCCTGTGTAGGTTTGCTGCAGCGTTCGCCCTGCGACAGCGCATGTTAAACTTTGTGCAGAACATCCAGTACTACATGATGTTTGAGGTCATCGAGCCGACATGGCACGTTATGGAGAACAACCTCAAAACAGTGAGTCAGTGCCCTGTTGTCTCAATATGCCATTAGTTTAAAAAAAAAATAAAATAAAAAAAATTATGTATATGTGTATGAATATTAGTTTTTCTTTTCTCTTCTTTTTTTATTTAATTTTTTTTTATTATAATTTTTTTTTATTTGTTATTTGTGCCCATTGTCTCAAAATGCCATTAATTTAAATATTATTATTATTATTATTATTATTATTATTATTATTATTATTATTATTATTATTATTATTATTATTATTATTATTATTATTATTATTATTTTTCTTATGTATGAATGTACGTTTATTACTTTTTCTTCTCCCTTCTTGTTTTATTTTAATTTTTTAATTTTTTTTATTTCTATTTTATTTTATTTATCAACACAAAAAAACAATGTTAACAATAACAGTAAGATGATAACCTTTTTCTGCTCTTACAATAAAGTATCAATCTCTCTTTTAAATGCCATTAATGGGACTATCTGTGGTATATTTTCTGTGCTGACGGTCTTGTTTTCTTATTATTTCCTTCCTTAGGCGTCTAACATAGATGACGTGCTGTGCCATCACACCAGCTTCCTGGATAACTGTCTGAAGGACTGTATGCTCACCAACCCAGAGCTGCTGCGTATCTTCAGCAAGCTCATGTCTGTCTGCGTCATGTTCTCCAACTGCATGCAGGTCGGTTTGCATGATTTTTTTGTTGTTGTTGCCATTTCAAGCTTTATTAGGCAATACAGAGTTGAAATTAGGAGACAGAGAGAGAGAGAGAGAGAGAGAGGGGGGATGACCTGCAGTAAAGGGGTCCACCGGGTCCCAGGTGTACTAGTAAACAAAACACACACTTGTTTATGCTCCTAGACCTTTTAAAAATGGAGTCAGTGATTCTGGAGAATGTTGTAGACAAAATCACCATTTGTCCAAATCAGAGAATATCTCCTCATGAGCTATAACCTGTCTGTACTGTGTGCACACTGAAAAAAAAAATCCAGTGTTAATACTCAGCCTAGGCTCCGTAAACTGTTCTGTTTTTTTAAATGTGCCCCCTTTGATTTACATACCAGTTTAATGCTGTGTATTAACACTGGGTTTTTTCAGCGCTTACACAGTACGGACAGGTAGCCGATCGTATTGAGATATTCATTGATTTTGATAGAAAGGGATTTTAACAACAAGCTTTCTCTAGAATTACTGACTCCACCTTTAATGTCTAGATTACAAATATGCACCATGGAGGGGTGATTAACTCCCGAATGCTTTAGCTAAGATGTTTTTTTTTCACTGTTTCAGCGTTTCACTCAGAGCATGAGACTAGAGCGTCTGTCTCTGGAACAAGGCACGATGGACGGACCGCCCACTGTGAGCGAACAGTCAGAGGAGGCAGAGAAGAAGAGGCTACAGACTAAGGTATTGAGGCCGCCATGTTGCACCGCCATGTTTCTACAGTAACACAGAACGGACAAACTTAACGGCCTTACACGTTGTTATATATACAGTAGTGGGCGTCCTGGGGAAATGCACCTGTTGGAAGACCAAGAAGAAAAGTACTATAGAATAAATAACTAAATACATCTTCACCTCATTACTTGATTTTGTGGAAAGACTTGAGGCAGTGGTGGATGATGCCATCTTTAGTAACTATAGCTTCTTGTCCTTGAAGGCCACCGTAGCTTCTGTAAATTCATCCAGAGAAGGGTTAGCAAGGGAGCGTTGACAATCTACAATCCCACTAAATTCTCCGATAGTACACACTGCACCTTTAACATGTCTTAAATAATAATTGCATGTTGTTCCATTGCTTTAGTTTCTAGCAGAATACGTGGATATCCTACAGTCTGACGCGGGCTTTGAAGGCACCATCAGTAAGTTTGACAGTAACTTCAGTATGCTGCTTCTGGACCTGCTGGACAAACTGAGCATCTACAGCACCAACGACTGTGAGCACAGCATGATCAGCATCATATACAGGTAAGACTCTGCTCATTTAATGGGACAAATGTGTGTTTTTATGTATTTATAGATCTGGACAAATATTTAAAGTCATTACAACAATGCTCCAAAGCAACAAAGAAAAAGAGTGAGGGAGCCAGGAATATATACTGTAACAACTGTTTGTTTTTTTGTCAAGGAACCACATAGCTTCTCTTCCAGGATAAAACAATTAAATGTTAAAGAACTTAAATTGTGTGGGTAAAAATAGTTATGCAGGGGCCAAGCTATGTGGTGGAAATCCCCTCCTATCCCCCTGACAAGTCCTAACCTGCCTGTCTTCATCAGCTGGGCAGAAACATGACTCCACAATGTTGCTCTGCGCAGATAAACAACATCACACGTGGTTACATGTAGGGTTAGGATTAACAGGACAGCTGGGCCAAGGGAAGACTGAGGGAAGACTGAGGGAAGACAAACCTCATTCATTATATTATAATAGCGATTTTAAAATGATAGAACTCCAATTCCATATGGGTGAAGTATTCCTTTAATGGTAAATGGGATAGAGTGAGAGAGCGTCTGTATATTTATTCAAACGAGACCAATTGCCCCAAATATGGATAAAAACCATCCTGATATATTTGTCTTTTCTCAGGTTGGATTTCAACGGCTTCTACACTGAGCGGTTGGAGCGCATGGCCATAGAGCGCAGTCAGAAAGCTGCGGCGTAGCAAAATTAGTCTTGTCATGTAAAATTTGCGAATAAAAATGTTTTTTCCACGTGTGTATCCATCATTTCTAATGCCTTTCGCCCAGATCTTAACCGCACGGACACTGGCTATTGGTCCAGACAGCTGAAACTTCAGTGTGTATATTATATATTATGGATTGTATGAAATGTAGAGTTGACTTCTGATGCTTGTAGACTCATTTCTTTGCTTCGAATTGTACATTTTTAAGAAATGTTGAACTGAAATGTTATAAAATAAAATGTTCCTGAAACTCCTACTGGGTAACTTATTGTACCTTTACCATGAAAATGTTTGTTTGTATTCAATTAAAAAAAAGTTTACCGAATTAATTAATACTCTGGACCTCTGCCTTAACTTAACATTGAATATTTTGGGCCAGTTTCACAGACATGGATTAAGCCTAGTCCTGGACTAAATGGAATTTTGAATGGAGATTGTCCATTGAAAGTACAATTTAGTCCAGAACTAGGCTTAATCCATGTCTGCAAAACCGGCCCATAATCTAACAGACAAAGGGTTATGTTCCCCTGGTTTAATTTTTTGTTTGTTTTTAAAACCCTAAATAGTTTTCTGGGTGTGACTGTTAAAATGATCTCACTTGTCGAAACCTTCTTACTTGGTTGACTTAAAGGTACGCTTGTTGTCAAAATCACTTTTTGATTCTGTCCGTACTGTGTGCACTGAAACAAATGAAACTATTAACACACAGCCTAGGTGTATCAACTGGTATGTAAACAAAGCTAGCCCCAACGCTAGTAACCTTCCAGTTTACAGAGCCTAAGCTGTGTATTAACACTGGATTTTTTTTTCAGCGCGCACACAGTACATACAGGTAGCAGATCATGAGGAGATATTCACTGATTTTGAAAAGTGATTTTGACAACAAGCGTTCTCCAGAATCACTGACTCCACCTTTAATTTGAGCTAAATCTGAAGAATTTGTAAATACACTGCATGTTATGGGACTGCAGCCGAGGTCAGCAGACAGACTGACTGTTTTGAATACTTTTGCAGATGTTATTAGACTACTAGAGAAGAAATGGACAAGGCCATATCACTATCTGCATTGTCACAGGCAGAGAGGGAAATGGAAAGCATGTCTGGTGTACACTGGCAATGAATAAGGAGACCTTAAATTGTCTGTGTATTGGAATGCATCTTCTTCTTAAAAAAAAAAAAAAAATGTTTTATCTGTATCAGTAGCTGTGTATCTGAATGTTATGGCAGTGGGGGCGGGACCTGATAAGCCTTTGGCTTCTCCTGCCGCCCTTCGGACGATAACACAAAGTAATATGTGAATATGCAAAGAGACAATTGTGTATTGTGTGTAATTGTCCGGAAGAATAATAATAAATCAATAGTGTACTTTATTGTAGTGGGTGAACTGATAGTCTTTAAAATTATATAAATGATGTAATGTTCATGTGTATCGCTCTCTAACTTTTAACAGGAAAGTATAAACTTGTCCATATTCACCAAGGTTATGAGGCGTGATATGAAGAATATAAACCCTGATGGTCAGATAGTGACGCTGCCTTGACTAATCATAGTGACCTGATTCGTTGAGTCACTGATAAGTTACCAGAAAACGACTTGAGACGCGTGAGTCATACCGGGAAATGTACCGATGCTGATCCTTCAAAATAAAAGCATGTAACCTGTCAGAAAAAAGTTCAACAAGGAAGAAATAATTTATTTTTTCTAACTTTCTATTGATAATTAAGTTTATATTCATATTGTAGAATACTTGATATGTATTATTAGAGATTCACATTACAAGAATACTTCAGCATTGTCAATGAAACATAGAACTAGGTTAGAGAGATATTTAGTTTTACTGTTATATTTATTCTTTAAATGGGTCCGATGTGTGTTGTGTGGAAATTGACTTTTGATAAGATGTTTTCCCCCATTAATATAAATATGTTTTCTCTCTTTTTTTTAGGCTATTTAAACATTGTTCATTCAAAATAAAAAAGTAATTTCTATGCATGTAAGGTAGGTCTATATCCTAAATTACTAACCTTCAAGAAACACAATCATCATCATTGAATTATTACATTGAAATATGGATGCGCTATTCCTATTAACCTATTTTATTTCCCCGGAAGTAGCCTATGTTTAAGGTATGTTTATATTGTGGTATCTTATCTCGCTTGACTGGTCATTTTTCCGGTAATGTGTGAGGCGGCGATAAGAGCGAATGAGGCGGAGCTCCAGGGGAACAGCGGCGGTAGTTGAGCAGTGGTGCCCGACGAGAGCGCTTCATGATGGGGGTGAAATCGGTCTCTGTGTGGCTGGCATGCGGTAGGTTTTACACTTGATTTAACATGGGTTTAAAGGGTCGTCTTGTTGGTACAAATGCATGGAAAGTAGGTTTTGTGTTCTGTTGTGACAATGTTATTCGATGCCCCGTTCATTCCAATGGATTAACTTTTCAAGGATGGTTAGACAGACGAGAAGCAGGAAATTCAAGAGGCTGCAAATGCAATTAGATCTTCAGTAGGCTACACCGAAAGAGACATTGCGAAGACCTTACACAACTTCAACAAGTTTTACTGCTTTGATAATAAGACAATAACCTGCATTTAGAGAAATATTAATATAAGGAGGGAAAAAAAGATTCTGGACTGACCACTTTTCTTTTTCTATCAATAATAATGATATGCTTTTTGTTTAAAATTATAGTAAATATATATGCTTTAAAGTTACTGAAAGTATCACTGTATATTATCCATTGATAAAAAAGAGTCTCAATTGAGAACTTAAAGAAATTGTTACTATTGGGTGGTTGTGTCTTGTGTTTAGTTTCTTTGTTCATCCCAATGGACATACACAATAGGATACTATTAAATATGGTTTATGAAATCCACCGTTACAAATGTGTTTGGATCATAATTGTGATGTAATCAATCAGAGGGTGGGCTACCTGAAGTGTGTCAAAGAATAAAATTCAGTTAAAGCCCTATTATTATATCTGTCTCCATCATGGACGTCGATTTGGCTAAACAAGTGGGGGGGACAAACAGGCATTCTGGAGTGCATTTTCAAAAGTGGGGGGGACAATGAGGAAACATCTTTTTTTCTCTTTAGTGCAGGTAATGAACGGTTCTGAAAGACGGCATACCCGCTCACTAATGAATAAAATGTATACAAAACACTGATGTCTGACACATAGGCATTTTGACCGTGCTCAAATCAAGCCGAAGCACGGCTGGACTGTCGCACAACAATATTACTCCGCCTCGGTAACCATGGCAACCTAGCTAGTAGCATACATCAGGTCGGTACCTACTACAAGCTAGGTTGCCATGGAGACCGAGGCGGAGTAATATTGTTGTGACACATACTTTATCCCGCTTATTACATGGCTACTACAAAAAATAAAGCAATTAATTTTAGCAACATGTTGTTTTTATGGTTTTAACAGCCAAAAAGAGTCCGCTACACGGTCGGAACTCACTCAGTAGCAACGGTAACTATGTCAAGCTGCGGCCAACCTAGAAGAGTTTAACAAAAAACAACTCGTTTCCCCAGCAACCCTGAGACCTTGTCTAACAACTGGAATAGTCAACCCACTAGGTTCTTATGTAATGAAAACGTAGTTTAATACACCAATAAATAGGAACGACCAAGGATACGACCTAGTAACGGGGGAATAGTCTGCTCGCCCCGCTAGACTGTCTGCTTCAGCTGACCGGAGGCTCCGGCTCAGCTGTTAGCTAGAGCTACTGTTTTGCTAACACAACTCAAGACTCGCACACTGTACAAATAATAATTGTAATCGACCAATATGTTTAACAAGAGCTCCATCTAGCTAACAAGCATCATCCCCCAACATAAATAACACAATTCACGAAGAAAATGACTGCGGAACATTTACATTGCGGGCTGCAGCCTGAAGTTACTGTCTAACTGTCAATATGCGGCCAAAGTAGCCTACTCACGTCGTGTTGACTGGAGTCCTGTCGGACATTAACCATGACTCCTGTGTTCCCTGCTCTCCTGACACATGCAAAGTCATGTTGAAAAAGTATTCCATTGTTTTCTGAACGAGTAGTAGCCCTGTTTGTGGACGTCTATCCATCAAAACTGTGACGTAGGTCCTTAGCAACGGCCCTTGACAGCGGTCTGTCTTGCTGGAAATAACAGACCTGTAGAATGCTGTGATTTACATAGGATTCTCAAAGTGCCATGTAATAATTCTTGATAAACAACATCGTCAGTATCCATGTGCCGCGACACAAGGCTCATTCCAGAATTGCGGGTACATTTCAGGTATTGAAAAAATACGGGAAACACTTGTGATTTTTTCCAATTCAACTTAATTATTCTGATAGAACACAATCTTAATGTTGTATATTTATTGTCTTCTGACCTCAAACTTTTATGATTTAAAATATTTATTCTCAAAAACATCATACTAACAGTAAAGTCGGTCAACTCTGTTAGAGACAAATTGGGTCAATTATATAGAGTAAAATAACAATCTATAATTTAGAACCTTGCCCTTCCTAAGATAACTTGTGTCTCTATATCCATAAATTAAACTTTTAGACTGATAAGAAAGAAACTTTTAAAAAAAAAGTAAACTATGCCAATGCATTTAACTGATATGATGTCAAGATCGTGTCCTTTTTCATTAAATGTAGCTTTAAAAATGTATTAAATAAATTGTAATTTATTGTGGTAAATATGTAAGTTATTTCATACTGTCCAATCAATTTGATTACAATAAAATGTATTTAATCATCAATTTTAAATAAAAACATAACTCAAACAGAGTTGACATTGATGGTAACAGAGATGACGTTCATAACAGAGTTGACCACCCATAGTTACAAGACAAAAACAATTACACATTCACCTTAACTTCCGGCTTTATTTGAACATTTAAACAACATTTTATATACAGATTTTTTTTTATTATCCTAAATAATAAATCAGGGATAGAAATATTTCATGAATCTGTAACTGAAATAATGGTGTGCGTCTCGTACCATTCTGACAGCCAAGAACTAAGCCCAAAACCAGTGGCAAACACAACAACAAGTCAACACAGGGTTTTTACTGCCTCAGAATGGGCCTTTGGGGGGTGAGAACACTGAACAACTTTTTTGGGGTCGCAACACTAAAGGCGAAGAGTTTGTGAATTTTAAGAACGGTGTGGGGTTGAGAAAGGGGAGTTTCAATGATCGTTTTATTACGGTTATTTTGTTTTAATTTGATCGAGGGAAGCAGTAACATAAATTGAAATGCAATCAATCTCCCAGCCCTACAAGAAGGATGACTTGTATTAGGCTAAACTAGAAACACATTCGGAGAGGTTTTAAATAGCTAAATATATTCTCAATTTTGATCGTTTTGGAGCTTGGGGAGGCATAAAACCACTTTGTGGGGCGTCAAATTTCTGTATGCAGGAAAAACCCTGAACACTAGCACTAAGCCCATCATCCAAGACCTTCAGGAAACGTGGCAGCCATGTTTAACTTTTTTTTAGCTAGTCAGCAGCAATTTCGGCCCATATTTCTCGGTCTATCTCCACATGACGTCCCGTCACAGCCGTTGGCTGTGGAATTAATCTGAGAACATCATCGAAGAGATACCACAAGGTATCGTCGCGGTTTGGCCAAAAGAAACGATTCCTCCCAACATTGTGCATGCATTTGACCATTGCATGGGTCTCGTTGACCTCGACAATGGTCCCAGGATAAATGTCATTATCATACTTAATGACACACCACTGCCCAATGACATGTCTGCCATCCCACATGATGTCATTTGTTGCCTGCACACGCTGCTCTTCATTGGGGACACCAAGGCTGGGCTGGACATCAAATTCAAACCTTTGTGTATTGTGACATGTACACTCGAGTATCTGCCTGGTTGAACAAAGACAGCTGATATCTCTGTAGATGACCTTTCCTGGTGTCAGAGTGATGATCTGATGAAGGCGCATTGTCGAAGGAACTGGGAGAACTTTTGGCATCTTCTTAATAGCTTTTTCCACAGCCTCCTCATCAACAAAGAACAGCTTTATTGAGGTCTGGGAAGTCAGAAGAGACTCGTATAGCTTCCTGGCATCTGGAATGTCTTCCCCTGCACAGACTAACCTGTCGGCTGTTCTTTTCAAAACCCCACCCACCCCATCTGGAGCTCCCTTCCCGTGACTTGCTTCGAAGAAGTTCCATACTCCCTTCTTGAAGCCCTTCTTGTGTAACTCTGTGCTCAACAAGTAAAAGTTGCCCTTTTGACGGTATTGTGTGCATGGCCCATCACTAAAAAAATGAACAACAGTCACTGATGGGTGATGGCTTTTGACGTGATCCAGAACAGGGGCCAGGTGTGTCCATATAGCAGGTGGACCTTTCTCCTTTGACGCTGAGATGGATGTAAAGCACACATGTTTTTCCACTTCACCCACATGAAGGATCCCAGTGTGAAGCGTAGCCTGCTTCTGAGATGAGGCGAAGTGAACTGCCTGAATCTCTGCTGACAATTTGCATGCATAATTCTCGGAGAAATCGATGTGGATCAAACACTCATGAGATTTCATGTTTTTCTTGAGCTCACGGTAGTGAATGTACTGTGTTTTGATATTGAATTGATGTCTCGTGAAAACTCTCAGCTGGTTTTGAAACATCTCATTAAGGTCTCCTAGACAACATTCCATCTCCTTTTTCACAGTCATTCGGACTGGTTGTGATTCTTTTTCACTGTCCTTGTTTTTCTTCCTCCTTTCTCCCAGTTCAGTTGTCCACTGAGTGAACCTCACCAGTGTTTCAGCATCATAGTCACAGCTGAACTGATAGACATTGCTTCTGCATTTGTCACATGCTCCATACATGCATTCTTTGCTTGCAGCGTCACAACTTAATGAGTTGGAGATTATTTCCAAGTCAGTTGTGCCAAGAAGCTGGAGAGTATGAAGCTTCTGCACAATGAAGGTTAAGTTCTCGTGAATTTTACACAGACATGTTTCTCTGTCAGATATGGATGGGTGGACAACCCAGAAAGGACGCATGAAACAGAAAAGTGCATATGACAGCTCAATTGATGGATTCTCAAGAAGGAATGTGTGATGTAGGTTCTTTATGGTATCATTTAGAAACCTTTTCTGCATTTTTGCTTTTCCTCTTGTGATGGTTTGATTTTTTCCTGCAGTCAAGCGGCTGACATCATCTCTCAAAAAGAATTCTTTTACATCCTTTTGGAGCTTGCTTTGTGTGGATCTATATTTTCTTCTTTGAAAAGGCAGGTCCCTTTGGTTTTTCTTTCCAAACCGCTTTCTTGAAAAACCAAGTGAGATCTGTGTAGTTTTCTGGAATTTGTAGTTTTTTATTATCTTTCCTGAAACAATCCGTGATATCATTTGACGCACTCTCTCTTTTTTTGTGTCTTGATACTTCTTTCTTATATTTTCTATCAGCACGTTGTGATAAAGGAGAGTTCTTTGAATTTCTGCAGGGACTTTATGTTTTCCTATTTGTTTTCGTGTTTTTGATCGAGGGGAGTCTGACACAGGTGTCAGTCTTTGGATGCGTTTTTGGTATTTTCGGACAGCAGTTGTTTTCTTTTTCAGCAAAATCTTCAATTTTTCGATTTCTCTTTGTAATTTGGAGTTCTTCCGTTTTATTTTTCTTCGTCCAGACCGCTTTTGTCTGAAATGAAAAAAAAAACATTTATATTAAAACTGAATGTTTTTTTTTAAATTATTTTTCCTGTCCTTTCAAAAAATTTATTTTCCTTTTCTCATTCTTAATGTGAGTTACTGTGCGGTCACTCAAAATATTATGGAATCATGGACATATGCACTGATCTAACCTGGATGTCTGTTGTTCAGGGGCTGGTTCAGGACTTTGTGGTGGTGTCAGCTCTACAAGTCTCAGCCTTCTTGCTCTGCACTTCTGCTGTGCCTCTCTCCAATACCTGCGCTTTGATCTTTTCTCCCTTTCACTCAACTCTGCAACCGTGCTTGCTTGCCCTGCAATTCTCCTTTTTTTCCATCTATTCCTGTCTTTGCTCAAATTTTGTGCCTTCCTTTCAGGGTTGGCATCTCGCCGGGCCCTGTACTGCCGCTGCCTTTCAGCTGCTGAAGGCCTCATCTCCCTAGAAGATAAATTACTCACTTCTTTATCCTGAAATTGTGTAACACAGATGTACTTGTTGCAGTAAAATAACCTAGAATCAATAATAATCAATAATGATAATCAATTCTATCAATTATTGCCAAATACTTACGTATCGTCAACTCTGTTGCGTATCGTCAACTCTGTTACAATCAAATTGACAGTTGACCGTAACAGAGTTGACAGTAACAGAGTTGACATTTTCCACCATTTTTTACTTTTACTCCATTATGCTAAGCTCACAACAGATATCAGCTAGCATTTCTTTAAATAGAATTTAATATATATTCATCATATATATATACTTTTTCAATTTACTGAGATGATCACTGAATATTAGCGTAACATATTTGACGAATAATTAATCTACTGTTGATGATTTTTCAACATATTACTAAATGATGAGAGAAGAAACATGAACATACCTCACTGTCTTCCAGAGGTTTCCCGCCAAAGGAAGTGACATCACTGTGCGCTGGTCAAATGCGTTTTATGTGAACACTTCGGAGATTTAATGCAGTTTTATAACAGAGGTAACAGAGTTGACGCGAACATACGGACAGACACAAAATATTAATTTTTTTAATTTAAATTTTAAAAAATACATATATTTAATATTTCACAGTATTAATTTTACTACTTTAAATAGATCAAGCAAAAAAAAATAAAAAAAATAATGTAATTTTTACATTTTAAGTTGACCTTAATGTATGAATCAGTAGTGGGAGACAGTCAATAATGGGTGTGATTGGAATAATTTTTTCGATATTTTATGTATAAATTATGCAAAACATATTAAATAACATCTTAATAAGTTAGAGTTTAATATAATTAATATTATTATTAAAAACAGATTAAATAAATATTTTTTTGGAGGAACAAAAACAAAGGTTTTTTCTAGGAGACAAGAAATGTACCCACAATTCTAGAATGACTCACAAGCTGCTGTTAGTGTCCGCTACATTTACAGTCATTAGTGGGCATAGAGGATGGTAATAATCCCTACAGTTTACACTTCACAACGGGACACTTAAAGCCACTCTCTGCTGCTGATTGAAATGCATCAGTCTTCATGGTGTGCAAACTAGCGGAGACTTCGGAGCATGTTCACTGTTTTGTCGTTGGTATCCACTGCTGTTGTGCTATTTAAAAAAAGTTTACGGTCTAAGCCTACTAGTGCCGAAACAAGGATAGGCGGCGGCCAATCACGGTCGCGCGCGCGCGCAGAGAGAGAGAGAGAGAGAGAGAGAGAGACCTTGACGCTGTGTTTTAATACGGCTGGACGCACTCCATGTCCGGCTTAAAAAGTGGGGGGTACAAAATGAGTCTTGACGAAAAGTGGGGGGTACATGTACCCCCCATCCCCCCCGTAATCGACGTCTATGGTCTCCATACCGATACATTGTTTTGTGTGTGTGTGTGTGTGTGTGTGTGTGTGTGTGTGTGTGTGTGTGTGTGTGTGTGTGTGTGTGTGTGTGTGTGTGTGTGTGTGTGTGTGTGTGTGTGTGTGTGTGTGTGTGTGTGTGTGTGTGTGTGTGTGTGTGTGTGTGTGTGTGTGTGTGTGTGTGTGTGTGTGTGTGTGTGTGTGTGTGTGTGTGTGTGTGTGTGTGTGTGTGTGTGTGTGTGTGTATTGTGTGTGTGTGTAGTTTGTGTGGTGCACAGCTCTGGGTTAATGTCTCACGTGGAGAGATATGAAGTGGTGCGACCGCAGAGACAGAAGAGGAGTCTAATGCAGGACGACCAGGTGAGTAAACCAAACACACCTGGTGCCAACTAGCCACATATGGGTCAGAGCCTGCGTTCCAAATCACAATCACACAACATGTACACACACACACACACACACACACACACACATGTACACACACACACATGTATATACTTTATTATACTATCTATGGTATATACACACACACACAGACACACATACACACAAACACACACACATACACACACACACACACACACACACACACACACACACACACACACACACACACACACACACACACACACACACACACACACATTGTAGTAGGCAATAGTTGTCATTTGACTAATGGATAATTTTTCCACAGCTGTATCCCGACACGGTTCAGTACATGTTGGCTATTGAAGGAAGGAACCACACGATTCATCTGGAAAAAAACAGGTAAATGTTGTATTTATTTATTTATCTTTTTTTCTCAGATGCACTCAACACATTTCTATTGCAAAACCTTCTGTAATACTTTCTGTTACACTATATGAGCTTTTTCCACCTGTATTTTTAAAGGAATCTCACTGGGCCAGGCTACACTGAGACACACTATTCAGAAGATGGAGAACGGGTGACCACATCACCAAAGGAGGTGAGATTTTAGTTTAATTTAATTTACCTCTGAATATTGTTGTAAGTGCTTTAGAAGCTGAGATTTTTGGTCCAGAGTATTGAAAAAAAACAAATGTTGAGATAATGTCCGTTAAAGATGGTTGTATAGGAGAAATATACAGACACAAATAGACAAGGTTTGGTCAAATAAACACCTGAATGAATGTACACCAAGGAAGACATTGAAGAAAAATAGCAACAAAAAAAAAAAATCTCCAAATTGACCAGTGCTTGAAAAACAATGTTTTTGCGCCCTATGAAATGTCTAAAATATATATATTGTGAAACTTCTAATTTCACCTCAAACAAAACTCTGTGTGTCACGTCAAAGGAGAAGTTAACTTACCACTATTAACACTGTGCAGTTTTTTAAAGTATAAATAATGTCTTTTATAATGTATTTTTTGCCCTCAGGATCACTGCTACTACCACGGTCATATCGAGGACATGACGGACTCTTCGGTCAGTGTTGGGATCTGTTCAGGCATCAGGTGAGAAGCTCGGGATATTTCATCAAACTTCCTATGTGTAATTTAAAAAAGTAAAAGTTTCTCAGATACTTGTGAAATGTGTTGCTTCATGATGTTTAGTAATCGTTTGTACTTTGCTATCCATGTCCTGCACCACAACTGTATTTCTGGTGAATTTTATCCATTATAATTTATTACATTTTCCCTTTTATTGTAATTTTGAAATGTCGTTCTAATGCATTTCTCATTGCCGTACATAATGCATTTAGGCCTAAAATATACTTCAAATTATTCTTACATTTTTTTTCCGCCTGTTTTTTTTTTTTTAACAAGAAATGCATACAGATCTCTAAGCTATCTGTTACGCTCCTGATTTTACAGTCTATTTAAAGTGGAGAAAACTATTTCTATTTGTTTATCGAATCACATTTACGCTGTTTAGCTTCAGAGCATCTACAAATGAAATGTTTGTCATCTTGTTGTTTGTATATCTCTTAAATGCAATTTTCTCAAGCCTTATTTTTTTATGTATTTTTACGCCCCTGAATTGTGCAGTATAAATAAACTTGCCTTGTCGTGTGTGTGTGTGTGTGTGTGTCTGCGTGCGTCTGCGTGCGTCTGTGTGTGTGTGTGTGTGTGTGTGTGTGTGTCTGCGTGCGTGCGTCTGTCTGTGTGTGTGTGTGTGTGTGCGCGCGTGTCTATGTCTGCGTGCGTCTGTGTCTGCGTGTGTCTGTCTGTGTCTGTCTTTGTTTACAGAGGCTATGTCCGGGCCCAGCAGCTTGTTTACCTCATAGAACCTCTGGGACATTCTACAGAAGGGGAACACGCCGTTTACAGACAGGAGCATCTAAAGATCAGCGGCAGTCCGACCGCTGGATCAACATTTAAGACCTCCGACACTCCATATGACCAGGAACAGAGCCCAAGGCAAGCTGGGCTATTCAGCTCAAGATCATGGGTACGTTTTTTTATCTACCGGTAATTTAGAAAGGATACAGTGGGAGTTTAAGTCAATCAATCAATCAATCAGCTTTATTCGAGAGACTTGAGGTCCATTTAAAAGACATACAACATACACGTGTTCTTTGCACTTTTTCGGCCGCGACGGGAAGACTGGAGCTCCCTGAAACGGCAGTCACCATTTTTGGGTAGTCGGACTGGTGTGTCCTGGCCTTTAAAAGAGACAACCATACCAATGTTTCCACATGGAAGACTGGTAGCGCAAGTGTTTACATAAGGCATGTTTGATGAGACACTGCGAGTGAATAGTCCACATTCATCAGTGTGAATGTGTGATTGCTGCATGAAAGAAGTCAAATGTTACTCATATACTGTACATTATACAAAGATCCTTGGGAAATTTTGATATATATTTATTTTCCTTTTCCTTTTTTTTTACTTTAGAAAACTAAACCCATGTCAGGTCCACAGAGGTTTGTGGAGCTGTTTGTGGTGGTGGACAATACTGAGGTAAATATCTAATGTTATTTCCTTCACAACAATATTTCCATAACACGCTCGCATATGTTCTGTGGACTTTGAAGCCTAACTTTTAATTTTTTACAGTAAAACAGCAACACAAATCAAAATATTGTTATTTATAATTTGTGATTTATTCTTTTTCTTGCAACTAGCTAATAACGGTTGGGTTGGCACAATGATTGGATGATTTTATTGTGTTGTATGTTTTGAAAGTAACACATTTCAGCTCCAGATTATAAATTGGATTCTTATTATAATGTCTTGGGATCTACCTAGAAAAACTGTTCAATGTTGAATTGTGGATAAATGAAACTAATCACGTTTGTCTCTTCTCTTCCTTCAGTATTTGCAATATGGAGCCAAGACTAAATTCCGAATTCTAGAAGTCATAAATCACGTTGACAAGGTAAATGTGGTTCTCTGTTGTTTTTTGTTGTGTTGTTTTTGTTTTGTGTGTGCAATGCAAAAACGACTTTTCTTCTATAACTGCAAACCAAATTTACCCACAGGTATAAATAACGCAACTTGAACTTAAAAGTGGAGTCAGCGATTCGGGAGAACACTTGTTGTCAAAATCCCCTTAATGTTAAAATGAGCGATGGGCCCCCTTTGTTTACATACCAGTTTACAGAACCTAGGCTGTTTATTAACACTTGATTTTACACACACACACACACACACACACACACACACACACACACACACACACACACACACACACACACACATTACGAACAGGTAAAGGATCACGAGGAGATATTCACTGATTTTGACAAAGTCATTTTTCTCAACAAGCCAGAATCACTGACTCCACCTTGTAAGGAAACGCTTTTCTTAATTATTTCCCGATGCAATAAAAAAAAAAAGTTCTTTGTTTCGGAAGCCATTTTGTCTTGCGTATTGCCTGCAGTCCATTCTCTCCCTAATATCTCCCTCCCTCCCTCTCTGTCTGCAGCTGTATAGACAGCTCAACATCAGAGTCATGCTGGTCGGCCTCGAGATCTGGACACAGAGAGATTACATCGACGTCGACTTGAACTCAGGAACCACTTTGGACAATTTCCTTATTTGGCGCAAAGCAGATCTACTGAAGAGGACCAAACACGACAACGCTCAGTTTGTAACGTGAGGATCAGTGTTAGATATATAGGCCTATGAGAAGATGTTAAAGGTGCAGTCAGTGATTCTGGAGAACGCTTGTTGTCAAAATCACTTCAGTCAAAATCAGTGAATATCTCCGCCAGTCAGCTTACCTATACGTACTGTGTGTGCGGTGAAAACGAAATCCAGTGTTTATCCACAGCATTGGCTCTGTAAATGGGTGGCCCCCTTTTGTTTACATACCAGTTTACAGAGCCTAGGCTGTGTATTAACACTGGATTTCAGCGCACACACAGGACAGACAGGTAGCGGAACTTGAGGAGATATTCACTGATTTTGACCACAAGCGTTCTCCAGAATCACTGACTCCACCTTTTAAACACAGTAATACTACAGATCTGACTTAATGTTTTACTTATTTCCCTCAACAGTGGGAAAGATTTTGAAGGCGACACAGTCGGACTGGCAAATAAGTTTGCCATGTGTACACAGAACTCAGGAGGAGTCAATCAGGTTTGAATAAGGACTTTTAACTCGACTATTAATCCTTGTAACAACTGGAAATGAAAGGAGTATGTTGATATTTTATGATGAATTCTGGTGAATGTAAGACGAGAAACTGCAGGTGAATATGCTAAAAAAAAAACTTATAGATATCATCATGAAACTTTGCCAGTTGAGGACTTACAATAAAACAAATATTTGTTCCATTACAATTTTTTTCTTTGCCAATATTTTACAAATTATATGTTCTCAACAAACTGTCAACTAAACTGTACACACACACACACACACACACACACACACACACACACACACACACACACACACACACACACACACACACACACACAATTGAAATTTACGCATAAAGTAACATTTGTCCATGTCTCTTCCAGGACCACCATGTTAACCCTATCGGCCTGGCCTCCACTATCGCTCATGAGATGGGACATAACTTTGGTCTGTCTCACGACAAAGCAGGCTGCGAGTGTGACGACAGCACAGGCAGCTGTGTGATGGCAGACAAGCTCAGGTAAGGAATGGGGTTCTGGTTTGAGATATTGCTGTTACTTATGATGTGTTTTTAAATTTTTAGATAATTTTTTTGGCATTTATATTTGATGGTTTGGAGAGACAGAGATGTAATGGGGCAGATAGGGGAATGACATGCAGAGAACGACCACGGGCTGGATTCTAACCCGGGTCTGCTGTGAAGAGGATTTCTTATCATGTTTAACTTTTTTTATGATTTGTTTTGCAAGATACTAAATATATGTTGATGATTCATTCAGCTTAGAACATCATTGCAGATAGACAAGTATTGTGGGTCCTTTCTGTCTTTAGTATGAGCCTAAACAAACACTGTAGCGAACGAAGCAAGCTCCTTTTAAAGAAAATGTTTTGTCCCTGTTTGGTGTGGACAAACTTCGCTGGTCTGTACAGAACACTGACTTCAAAAGATACAGATTACATGAATGATAAGTTATCTCATTACATAAGATAATGAGTCGGCTCAAATGTCTGAGGTTTTCCTTATAACGTAAGAGTTTTAGATTTTGCATTAAAACTAAAAAATCTAGTGTAGACATTTGCCTTGAAAAATTGTGAGTGTTCCTAACTTTTTCATTGGAATAGTGAGGCAGTTATAACAGCAGATTAATGCTTGTGGTTTTGGATGAATGACGTCTACAAAAACTACAAAGGGGGGTTAAAAATTGGAGTGAACAGATTTCTAAAGATTATTTTTTTGGCATTTTCAAACTTTATTAGACAATACAGTGTTGAAATGGGGAGACAGAGAGAGAGAGAGAGAGAGAGAGAGAGAGAGAGAGAGAGGGGGGATGACATGCAGTAAAGGTCCACTGGTCGGATTTAAACCCGCGACCACTGCAACGAAGGCCGGAGCCAATATGGTACGCGCTCTATCCACTACGCCACCGGAGTGCCCCGTAGTGATCAGATTTCTATTGAATCCTTTTTAATTCTGTATTCTCTCTGCTTCTCTTCAGCACGGGGAATCAAGCGTTCCCACAGTTTTTCAGCGGCTGTAGTTTGGATCAACTGGCTGAGTTCATGTCCCGCTCTCAGCCCAACTGTCTGTCTCAACCCGGTGATGTCAGCACCGTAACCGAGGGCCGGCGCTGTGGTAACGGCCTGCTTGACAACGGGGAAGAGTGTGACTGTGGCACTGTGGAGGTAAATATATATATTTCAATAAAGGCTGGTTGTAAGTGATTATTAGTCATTTTGGGAATTTCGAAGGTTAAAAGCTATAGTGCGTAACCTCTGTCGTACCCCATGAGGAATTCTGAGTAATTACAACAACACTGTCGTTGCATCTACATGAGGTAAAGCCTTCAGTGATCGAGAATGGATTTTATACCTTCTGCTGTACGCCCAGGTCTTTTCTTAGCAGTGGAATCAACAACTGAAACATTTCTTGGGCTCTTCTTGGGATTTTTCTTGAGCTCCTGCACCAGTGTTAGGGTGGGGGGGGGGCGACACCAGTTTGTAAACGCTGCCATACTGAGAAATACAGAGAGAGTTTTGTGGAGCTGATAAGGCTTAAATCAACTTTGTGTCAACTGAGTGGGCGATGCCTTGAATGAAGCCGACATTTGTTTTTTATGAAAAAGTTACGCACTATAGCTTTAAATATATATTTTTTGGTTAAGGAAATACCATTTGGATTTTCTGTTTTAGCTGTGTGCGTGTGCGTGTGTGTGTGTGTGTGTGTGTATGTGTGTGTGTGTGTGTGTGTGACTAATATAAGGGACTACAGTGCTGATTCAGTGAACATAAGCTGAAATTTGGCCTTGATTCAAATTCAAATAGTTTTCCTGTGCGCTCAGTGTCTTATCAGTGAGACGGAATTCCTTGCAAACAGAGAACGCTCCTTGTGTTCGAGATTTGAATCTGATGTTTAAAATTCTGATTTAATCTACATTTTTGACTCACTGGACATTTCATCACTGTAATTACTGTCCGATGTGTAACAGGATACACACACACACACACACACACACACACACACACACACACACACACACACACACACACACACACACACACACACACACACACACACACACACACACACACACACACACACACACACACACACACACACACACACACACACACACACACACACACACACAGAAACGGAAAAAGATAATTATTATTTTCTTTCTTTCTAGGAATGTATGAACTCTTGTTGTGACCCGTTAACTTGCCGTCTAACTGAAGGATCCCAGTGTGCGCATGGACTGTGCTGTGACCAATGCCAGGTACTTTAAAGATTATATTTTGGCATTTTCAAGCTTTATTAGATAGTACAGAGTTGAAATGGGGAGACAGAGAGAGAGAGAGAGAGAGAGAGAGAGAGGGGGGGGGGGGATGACCTGCAGTAAAGGTCCACGGGTCGGATTTGAACCCGCGACCACTGCAATGAGGGCCAGAGCCAATATGGTACACGCTCTATCCACTATGCAGTTTCAGAGGAGGGGGATTTGTTTACATTTGCAGAGCCTGCAGTTAGTTTACATAACATACTTACTCTATGAAAAAAAAAAAAAAAAAAAACTTACGTAACCAACTGATTATTTCTTAAAACTATTGAAATCAGCTACTGGGAACATTAATGTATTTTGCAAATTGTCTAAATGCATCTAATTAGTTGTTTTATATATTTCCCTGTGTTGACCAAAGAAGTGAAAAATGTCCTTAAAAAGCCTCTGGAATAAGTTAAAGTGAGATGGGGAAGGCTATCGAAAGGCCGATTTATACAGTCACACCCAATAGCCAGGGAATTAAAATAGAACTACACTAGAAGGTTACTCTTTAAAAACCACATTGAAACGAGGGCCGTTCAATAATAACAGGAAACAGAGGCGGCTGTTTCCATGTACTGTACGCCGCCACATCCTTCCTCTAATGACAGCTTCAAAGACTAGCACGTAGGAATACTCACTGCACAATACACCTGAGATCATTTTTTAGTTTTAAGATTTTTTTTTGGCCCTTTCAAGCTTTATTAGATAGTAGAGAGAGAGAGAGAGAGAGAGAGAGAGAGAGACTGACTGACTGACTGACTGACTGACTGACTGACTGACTGACTGACTGACTGACTGACTGACTGACTGCAGTAAAGGTCCAAGGGTCGGATTTGAACCCGCGACCACTGCAATGAAGGCCAGAGCTAATATGGTACACGCTCTATCCACTATGCCACCGGAGAGCCTCTACCTGAGATAACCTTTGATAAATTACCTGGACTGTCCTTTAAGCCTAGACACTGTAGGCAAGTTTTATTTTTATTTATGAAGCACTGGTCAATTTTGTGATTTAGCTTCCATAACATTTCTATGTCTT
Source organism: Ammodytes marinus (assembly GCF_949987685.1). Lineage (NCBI taxonomy): Eukaryota > Metazoa > Chordata > Actinopteri > Uranoscopiformes > Ammodytidae > Ammodytes > Ammodytes marinus. The sequence goes on along the minus strand of NC_137224.1, from coordinate 2,296,556 downwards.
CTTTCTTACTATTATGAAAAGTTCCAGATTGTACATTTAAATGTTTATCCGACTAAACCTTGTCTGTTTGCGTCTGTATATTTCTCCTATACAATCATCTTTAATGGACATTATCTCAAAAAAAAAAATTGTAATACTCTGAACCAAATTTCTCAACCTCTATTTCAACTAAACTTCCCATAATCATTCTCAGCACTATTCTGAAGGTTATTACAGAAGGATTTGTTCATATGTTGTTCATTGTTGCATTTATAATACATTGTCTTCTTAAAGCTTGCAGATACAATGCATTTGAAAGACCTGTGCATAGTATTAAAAAAAATAAATAAATTATCCAAAATCAGTTCTGTAAAACCTTTGGGCTCGAATAAGTTGTAAAAATAAAAATAAAGATTTTAACTCTGGCTTTATCCAACACCTAGATTTTCAGTATTTAAAAACACGCAAATGTACGCAGAGTTAGTTATCCTCATATTTATTCAAATATTTCTGAAATAAAGATGTAATACAATTTTTTTTTATTTTAATCTAAGTAATCAAGTGGCAAAGTTTCATGATGATATCTACAAGTTAAATATTTTCCCCTTTTGACCTGCAGTGTCTCATTTTTGGAATGTCATATTGTATGGAATGTGAAGCCCACTAAAATGTCTATTTGTGATATTGGGCTATACAAATAAAACTGATTTGATTTGATTTTAACCAACAGTTGACTCAGTCTGGGAGCGTGTGCAGAAAGTCGGCCAGTGACTGTGACCTTCCGGAATACTGCAGCGGAACCTCTGAGCGTTGCCCTGACGACAGCTTTGAGATGAACGGGAAAGCGTGCTACGACCAGGCGGAGGGATACTGCTTCAACGGAAGGTGTCCCACACATCAACAACACTGCTGGAGGCTGTTTGGAACAGGTTAATATAAACGCAATACTTAATTTTTTTAATTTTTTTTTATTCTAATTTAATTTTTATTTAATTTTTATTTTATTAAATTATTTTATTTATTATATATTTTTTTTATTTACATTTAGATTTTATTATTATTATTATTATTATTATTATTATTATTATTATTATTATTATTATTATTATTATTATTATTATTATTATTATTATTATTATGTTTTCGTTTCTTACCTTATCTCACAGTATTAGAGTGAATGTAATGTATGTGATACTGCTACAACGGACTGTGTCCCACACATCGACAACACTGCTGGAGCCTCTTTGGACCAGGTCAATATACACACACTATCTATTTACATTGACCTCCATTCATTTTCTTTAGGATTAGGGTTGGGCTAGGGTTGCTATCTCCCACAAGGAAAGTCTGACGCTCATGAAACTTACTCCACTAATTAACATCGGTCACACAAATATAACCACCAAAGGATTTGATTCTGGGGGGAAGAGAAATCGATTTTGAGAGGGGGGTGCTTTTCACAGCAAGCCAGTCCACTTTGGGGCTATTTACATTGAAATACCATTCATTTTCTGTAGGGTTAGGGTTGGGCTAGGGTTGCTATCTCCCACAAGGAAAGTCTGACGCCCATGAAACTTAGGGCGCACTCACACTAGTGCCGTTTGCCTGTTCCGTGCTCAGCACGATTCAGCACGATTCCCCCCCCTCCCCACTCCCCCCGCAGGCCCGTGCTCACACTGCTCGTGGCCTGGGCACACTTGCACCTTGCCTACGTCACCGTGCGCGTTTAGGATTTGGAGCTTAGTCTACTTGTAGGCTATACGACTGTTTGTGAATATTTTCATCCGGCCAAATTTGCATCAAATATTCCACTTCCACATTAGAGCAACGAGAATCCTTAAGCTATTGTTTTTTTTTAAAATGTAGCCTTGACGTAATAGGTCGCGGTGGACAGTCTCATATTTGTGCAGCACGCTGTTTATTATTAATATAACGGCCCGTCATCAGACCATATGTATCCGGATGGTTTTGTACACATCGATCGCTCCATCAAATCCAAGTCAGAACTTTTTGTATGGGCAGAGATCGTTTTTTTAAGTGTCTTTATAAAGTTTCTTGTTAAACCTTAGTGTAGGCTATACTGTTTCCTTATCACCGGGCCGCGGTGTGTTGTTTTGGGTGCGTCTCCACCGCCATGCGTAAATGCAGTTATGACAGCTGACGGGAGGAAAAAGAAAAAAAATCATCTGACGAACGTGAGTAAACACGAAAACCTTTTTGCTGTGCTTTCTGAGCCGACCTAATTAGCTCTCTCCCTCTTTTATTAGCCCACACCTAGGCTTACACACACGTTAATTCTCACACATTATAGCTACAAGTCCAAGTGTTGGGCAATTCTGGTGCCGACTAGTAAGGCAGCGGACGTTAACGGACAATGCATCCTTAATAAATTCACGTCAGGAACGCCGCCTGTGCGCTTGCTTGTGCGCGTGTCATCTCATTAGCATCTGTACTTTGGCCACGGCACACCTCTCCCAGGTGGCCGTGGCCAAGGGGCTGTTCCGTGCTGGAATATGGTTGGCGTGGTCACACTAGGCCAAACGTTCTAGACTTTAGTATGCTAATAAGCTTTGGCACGGGGCCGCGGCCCTAGTGTGAGTGGCCCCTAAGGGGCCACTCACACACTAGTTTACTCCACTTATTAGCACCAGCCCTACAACTATACCCCCCAAAGGATTTTATTTTTAGATGAAGAGAAATATATTTTGAGGGGGGGTGCTTATAAAATTATTTTTACATTAATTATTAGAACAATTATAATACACTCTTTTTTTTTTTTTTTTTTTTTTTTTTTACTTTTATTTGTGTTAACTGTGAGTTCTTTCTTCAGGAGCCATAGTTGGACCTGACGTTTGTTTTGACTTGAACAAACGAGGCGAAGACGGCGCTAACTGTGGGAGGACCAAATATGGCTACACGCCCTGCACTGCACCGTACGTATCATCAACATTTCTACTGATTTTAATCTGTTTTCCACCCAAAATCTATCAGAAAAAAAATCTCTTAAAGAAACATTGCACACTGAATGAACCAGTGACAGAACTGAGAAGTAGATTTTATGGAAATGTGTCTGAATTTACAGGAAAAAATAATAAAAAAAAACTTACAAGAATAAAGTTATATTACATTTTTTTTTTATTCTGGAAAACATAGCGGTCAAACGGCTGCGTCATTGCTTAAGATAAAGCATTTCCTTCGGCTACTAGTGAAAGAAGTACGTAGGCTATAACTTCACAAGATGCTCCACGTTCCATATTTTAATGCACGGGAAAAGACGATATCTCTAAGATAACACACAGCCTAAAACTACCACTTAATTCTAGTAGTATTGAGCTATGACTTTTTATTTCTCGTAAAATTATCATTATATAAAATATTTTCTCCCCCCTCAATGTCGGCCTCATGCTCCTTCCAAAAATGTGTTTATCTTTGTTGTTCTTTCATAGGAATCTGAAGTGTGGATCTATATTTTGTGGCGGAGGTGGCGAGTCGATCACCGGTAAACAAGGCGCCTACACCGTGTACAGAAGAATAGAATGTAATATCGCCATCGACGTCGATAAGACCAGGAACCTGGAACTGGTGCCCAAAGGGACCAGATGTGGAATAAATAAGGTAAAAACATTAAAGGTGCAGTGTGCAGCTTCAGAGGAGGGGGGTTTGTTTACATTCACAGAGCCTGTAGTTACTTTACAAAACATATTTACTTTACATGTAATTCTTAGTATTTAATAATTCTCATCATAAAAAATTATATATATTTTGAGGAACTTGGAACCAAACGTAAGACTAGAATATGTTTGTAAACCAAACTGTGGGCCCTGCTGCTGTAAACAACTACAGTGAAACAGTAACTTTTCAGGAAGCTTTCTAACTTCAAACAGTGTTCCAGGGATCACATTTTTCCTGTGAGGAAAGTTTGTTTATTCAGTTATGTGAATATACCTTAGAAAATGTTTAACTTCTCTGACACACCCAAAGTTACATAGTGCACCTTTAAGTGGGTAGATAATCCACATTTGTAGTTTTGTTAGTTATTTTGTCTGTTATAAAACATTGTGCACAGGTTTGCCTTGACAACAGATGTGTGGATAGATCGATTTATGGGAAGAGTGAAGACTGTGCGAAGAAATGCAACGGTAACGGGGTGAGTGAGTTATGTTCTAGGGCTGTGGAATCACGTGGAGCTGATTTCTAGTGAATTATATGACTCGTGTTTAATTTGCTTGTATTGCATTTTATTCTGAAGGTGTGTAATCACAAGACAGAGTGCCACTGTAACCCTCGCTGGGCCCCTCCCTACTGCGACATACAGTATGCTGACCTACCTCAAGGTAAAAACTCTCAGAAAATAGATTATTATTATAGTTTAAGGTCTACAGAGGCTTGTGAATACCTTTTTATTAAAGCTTGAGATATCAATTGAGGGGTGACCCTAATTTACAATGATGTCGAGTCAAAAAAAACCAACAATACATACACAATATAAAATGCAAATACATCAAATACACAACAAGCTGGTAAAGAGAAACATTTTAGACAGGTTTTATTTTTATTTTTATTTATCCTTTATTTAACCAGGTTAGTCTCATTGAGATTAAAATCTCTTTTAGACAGTGGTGTAGAGTGGCTGGAAATAAAATAAAACTGGTAAAAGTACAATATAGCCTTATTAAAACAGTTACAGTTAGAGTTTGGTAGATTTAAGATAGTATGTTTAAATTGGTAAAAGTCAATAGTTGGGTTGGAAATACCAAAATTTGTGTGAAAAAAATCGTTTAATTTGCAAAAAAAAAGTTTTTACGCTCGCTTACGTCTTTTTGACTTGTGCAAAATGAGTCTAAAAAATGCATTTTTGGCAGTTACCTACATATGAACGAATCCTTCTTAAAGGGGCACTGTGTAACATTTAAAGTAATTTATTAGCTAAAATCAATATCCTCATTCATAAATATGTCCTCATTGGTGTAAAATCACCTCTGCCAATAATCTGAATTATCCTCCTGAGCGGAGAATTACAAATATTAATATTACATTTTGTACATTGAGCGGGCAGGTCTTATGGAGGCATCCATGTGTTTGGAATGTCATCAGGTGCATTATTTGAATTTATAGTTGTTCTTGTCCTTGAAGGCCACAGTAGCTTCTGTTATTATTCTAAAGGGGTGGGGTTACACAGGGAGCGTTGCATTCTAGAACTTTCTTGATGTCATATTACACAGTGCCCCTTTAACCTTCAGAATAGTGCTAAGAAGTGTTGATGTCAGTGCTTTTAGAAGTTGATATTTTTGTTTCAGAGTATTTCCCTAGAACATTAGAATAGAGTTTGCCAATTGATTGTGCAACTATTTGAGTTATTTCATAATAAACGGCCAAAAGATACAAACGAAAGAGGAACAAGAAACACATTAACAGTGATCAAGTACTGTGAAATTCCTCAGAACAGAATTACAGAACGTTTATTCTTGAAGTTCTCATGAAAACTGCTTCTGCAAATTATGGGGAAATATGTGTTGATAACAATACAACACCAAGGTTGTGCAACGTTTTAACCAGAAGCAGATTCATACAATGTCCAGGAAACCATGTGGAGGGGGTCTGCACTCCCCTTTCTCCCAATACAGTAAATGCACCAGGAGTTCCAAAAAGTTCTTCGTGAACTTTTAACCATTGGAAGACACATATCTTCTCTTACGTGTAGTAGCCATAAGTTTAGTAGGGCAAAGTTCATAGCAAGACAGTATTGTAATGTATCTTCATCAAAATGTTATAATATATATAATGAAACAAAGTTTCGTTGACAGTCACTTTAAATTACTCTGGTCTGAGAAACTGCATTCTTTATGTTTTTATACCAAAGTCAAATGTAGTTTTCTTCTTTAGTTTATCAAGAGGTACATGTACATTTAGAACATTTATAGAAGAAATATAAATGTACCAAATTAAAGCTATACTGCGTAACTTCATGAGGAATTCTGAGTTATTACAACAACACTGTCAGCGCTATCTACATGAGGTAAAGCCTTCTTTGATGGCGTATGGATTTTATACCTTCTGCTGTACGTCCAGGTTTTTTTCTTAGCAGTAGAATCAACAACTGAAACATTTCTTGGGCTCTTCTTGGGTTTCTTAAATCTCACCGGATCAAATGACAATATACCGTTTTCCCAGGGCTAAAAAGATAACGTTCTTATAAATACATTTTCTTTTTTTTTAACAATATTTTTATTGATTTAAATTTTTACCAAGACGTACATAAATGTAGACATAACCTGAAAAAACAATTTAATAAAAAAATTAAAAAAATTACAGCATTATAAATACATTTCTTAACATTATTTGTGTTTAAATATAAAAAACTAAAAATGTATCTGTCTTCAGGTCAGAATGGGATCATAGCCGGTGTGTGTGCGGTTGTCTCCATCCTACTGGTGGTTGCCATGGTGATCGCTGGGCTGATGTGCTGCAGAAAGGACAAAATGGAAAACTACATCTCCAAAAGGTTTGTTTATGTTTATCTGTTATTAAAGGTCGAGTCAGAGATTCTGGAGAACGCTTGTTGACAAAATCACTTTGTCAATACTGAAAAAAAATCTGGTCTTAATACACAGCCTAGGCTCTGTAAACTGATGTGATAACAAAGGGTATGTAAAGAAAATGGGCCCGCCCTAGCTAGCAACATGCCCATTTACAGAGTCTAGGATGCGTATTTACACTTGATTTTTTTCAGTGCACACTCGGATCGGAAAAGTAGCGTATCGTGAGGAGATATTCACCGATTTTGTCAACAAGTGTTCTACAGAATCACTGACTCCACCTTTTAATAATCAAAGTCTTCTACACATGCATGAAAGAGAACAGAATATATGATTATGATAAATTGACACAACAATGCCAGCTCCCATCCATGTGTGTGTGTTTTCTTTTATTGTGAAATCCTTCCTCTATCTCAATTCAATCAAACACACGAATAATGTGTGATGCTTTTATTTTGAAGGCTAAAGATAGATATATTTATTTTTTGTGGCATTTTCAAGCTGTATTAGACATTACAGAGTTGAAATGGGGAGACAGAGAGAGAGAGAGAGAGAGGGGGGGGGGGGGGGGGTGACATGCAGTAAAGGTCCACGGGTCAGATTTGAACCTGCAACCACTGCAACGCCTGAGCCAATATGGTACGCGCTCTAAACACTACGCCACCAGAGCGCCCCTTATTTTGAAGTCTAGCTGAATCCAATTTTCTTGTTCCCAGGAAAGTGCACTCGGCTCCGGGCAACTTGAACCCGATGTTCACGGAGCCGAGCGGTAAGAGCAGGCCTGAGATCAGCCAGCCCACGCTGATGGAGTCCACAGCAACACAAGCCACTGACCCACTGACTGTTACTGTGGCCCCATGCAGACCCGCCCCACAGGTATATACAGCAACAGTTTTTATTTATTTATTTATTTATTTAACCTTTATTTCACCAGGAAGGTCCCATTGAGTTACAGTAACTCTTCTCACAGGGAGTCCTGGCCAAGACGGGCAGCAGAAAAGAAGTTGCAGAATTTGCACAAGGCCACACACACACACACACACAAACAAAGTACACCACAATTGACACTATAATGCTAAAATTACACTTCATAACAGGCTATATGGAAACAAGCTAATACATACAGCTTTTAAAAAAAAAAAAATTTAAATTAATTAAAAAATTTTAATTGAAAACAAATTAAAAATAAATAAAAGGCATCAGGTTAAAAACAGTTGCACAGTTTTCAATTCAATTCAAACAACTTGATATTTATTGATAGCGATCAAGGTTATTTATATAGCACTTCTCGTCCACTGAGGCCATTCAAAGAGCTTTACATAGTAGTAGAACATTTTTATTTTCGGTCCATGACCACAAAGACACAACACAAACAAGATCAATCGTTTACTTTTAATAGTAACATAAATGCATTAAAAGAACAATACATATAAAGACAATCAGCAGTGAGTACATGGTAAGTAAACAAAGGGGCCCACCATAGCTAGTAACATGCCTCTTTTACAGAGCCTAGGCTGTGTATCAAAACTGGATTTTTTTTCCAGCACACACACAGTACAGACAGATAGCGGGTCATGAGGAGATATTCACTGATTTTGACAAAGTGATTTTGACAACAAGCGTTCTCCAGAATCACTGACTCCACCTTTAAACATTTCACACATAAAACTAAATTGCTAGTAAACACTCAGAAATAAACGCATATTAACTTATTTTTTCTTTCCCCTCCAGCCACCAAAGAAACATTCCTCAGCATCGACTACCTCACACACTGAGCAGGTAAGATTTCAACTACATAAATAGATACATTTGTAATGTTGTAATGTCTGATGCATAATGCAAACGGGGGATCGCTTTCAGAACTGGCAACTTCAGTCGGCTGATAATGTTCAAAAGTCTCATTAAATAATACATGGATAAGGTTATTTATCTGTGTGTTTGTCTTTGTGTGTGTGTGTGTGTGTGTGTGTGTGTGTGTGTGTGTGTGTGTGTGTGTGTGTGTGTGTGTGTGTGTGTGTGTGTGTGTGTGTGTGTGTGTGTGTGTGTGTGTGTGTGTGTGTGTGTGTGTGTGTGTGTGTGTAACTGCTTTAAGGATAAGACTAAAGGCAGTATTTTTCTTATTATCAAGAAAATCCCATTCAAAGACAAACGCAATTCATGTATCTTCCATTCAATCCATATCCGTTCTGTAATTAGAAAAATTAACAGAAGAAATTAAAAATAATAATAATTTCATGTTTATTTTTAATCTGTAATTATTTTTATTTTTTTACTTTTTATTCAAAATATGCTTGTAAAACATGTATTCAAAACTAACTTTCTTCTTTTTCTTCCTACAGACTAAACCTCTACCTCCATGTAAACCGTTACCGCGTTTCAATAAAGCTCAGGTGAGTCGCACTAACAGCTGCTTTGTGAGTCTCTTTGCAGATAATTTGCCTCCTCTCCAAAATGAACTGTACTGCAGTTGATTGACTAAAATAGTTAATGTTCAAAAATACTGTATGTTGGTTCCATTTTCTCCAGTGTGAGGATTTGATACTTTTCTCAGCTTTAAAGGTGTAGTCAGTCATTCTGGAGAACGCTTGGTGTCCAAATCAGTGAATATTTCCTCACGATCCGCTACCTGTCTGTACTGTGTATGCTAAAAGAAAATCCACTGTTAATACACAGCCTAGCCTTTGTAAAGAAAAAAAGGGCATGTTTCTAGCTACGGTGGGTCCCCTTTGTTTACATACGTTTACAGAGCCTAGGCTGTGTATTAACACTGTACAGACAGGTAGTGGAATATGAGGAAGATATTCACTGAGTTTGACAACAAACATTCTCCAGAATCACTGACTACACCTTTAAGTGTGAAGTGAAAATCTAAGATCCTCTCAAGTCGTCTCTGACTCAGATGTATGAATGGAAAAGTGTTTTAAAGTCTTTAAGTTGCTGTTCCACCTTCACGGCCCCAGACAGTGATTCATTGTAAATCCTTCTTTGTTAAACATTTCTCTCTCTCTCTGCTGGAGCCTGTGACTCTCCCTCTGGGAATCATTAAAGGATTATCTTGAAGTTACAGCCCATTTCTTCTTCTGTTGAATCATTAAAAACACCCTTCCTGTTGCCTACACAGTTTAAGGAACAGAAGTACACACTTGACATGTGGAAATTCGTCTAATTTTTTTTTTAATATATTTCCCCACAATAAGGTGTATTTGTTAAGTGACAGAGTGGAATAGCACAGGTAAACTTGTTGCATAGCAGCCGGTCATATTTTTTCACTTTCCCCCAAAAAAACTAATACACCTTTTTTACAATACATGTAAAAAGTTGAATTGGTCATGCCAAAGCCTGAGCAGACCCAAGTGAAGAGAAATGCACAGAAACTTTTGAGTTTGTGAAAAAAAAAAGCATTCAATCATTCAAGAGTGATGCAGATGACTTGTCAGTATACAGCTTTCGATATGAACATTTTTTTTAAAGATATATTTTAAACCTGCAGTGTGTAGAATTTTGGGTTTTATTTCCTTGCAGATTTTGTAGAAAGTAATTATAATATCCATAAGTACATTTAATTTAGTGCATAATAGCTGAATTTCTTTTTGAATTATTATTTTTTCCCTTAGAAAGGGTCTCATATATGTCCATATTTCTGCATATTTTGGACCAAGGCCTAGTGCCGCCATCTTGAAAGTGTCATAGTTGGAATGTCATCAGGTGCATTGTTTAAGATTTAGAATTGTTCTTGTCCTTGAAGGCCACTGTAGCTTCTGTTATTATTCGAAAGGATTGGGGTTACCCAGGGAGTGTTGCATTCTAGAACTTTCTTGATGATGTCATATTACACACTGCACCTTTAAGTAATATGTCTATTGTTCTTCTTCTTCTCCTCAGTATACAGCAGCCAGACCAGGTCCTCCTCCTGTCCCTCCAGTGAAGCCCAGCCCTCCTCCACTGCCCTCTACCAAACCACAGCTCCACACACTGGCATGAAGATATCTCTAAAACCATCCAGTGTTTACCAGAGCAGGAGACATTGGGCACATACTGAGACATATAGTAAGAGGTTGATCCTTCTGGGGGGGTCGGACGGTGAGTCAGAAAGGCCAAAAAAGGTTTGGAAAAGTTGACTCTGTTTGCCTTCAAAGCCTTTATAGTGTGGTGCCTGGACACTCAGTATTTTCAAGTTGATGAGAATGTTTTGCTTCCACTTCTAAGTTGATGGTAAAGGTCTATAGAATTATTTTTTTTGGGGGCCCATCTTCCAAAATGGCAACAGTCAAAATCTTGAATTTTTGAAGAGGGTCTTAATTTTCACAAAAAAAAATTGGTCCTGGTTTCATGATACTCAAACTAAAATAGTTCTTGAGACCCTTACCGTCAATTTAGAAGTCAAAATGAAACTTTCGCATCAGCTTAAAACGAAAACCTCACATTACCAACACGACCCCCCCACCACTATTTAAAGAGGTCGAACGACTGAGAATGTCTTGAGACCGACAAAAAGAGGCTGGAAAAGTTGACTCTGTTAGTCTGTTTGCCTTGAAAGCCTTTTATAGTGTGGTGCCTAGACACGGCCCGAGAGTCAAGAAACCAGATCAAATGCCTTACAAGATGTCGACTAGGGACCAGGCCTCATTGACTGAGAATGTCTTGAGACCGACAACTTCACAATGAATATTTATAATGACTTGCTGCTGCTGCTGCTGTAGTGTTCATTGGTGTGCGTTTGTTACAGTAACTTCCTTTGTTACGGGCGGAATAGAAAGTTGTCCCATTGCACTTTTACGACTGTGAGCAAAATGGTGCTCACATTAAAACGTACTTTTTAAAATATTTATTTCATTTTGTTTGTACATTAAGGGACTGTGCGGAAAATATCGGAGGGGGAATAATTTTTTGAAGAGCAGTGGTTGGTCTATCACATTTTCTTTTATCAAAGCAATGCTAATTTCAAACAATTTGTGTAACGCAAACCTACAATAATAATGTTGTCCACTTTGTATGACTTTCACCTTTTCAAGTGCCCCAAATCATTTCCGTACGGTCCCTAACCTGTCCATACAAAGCCAGTCCGTGCCTTCTACGAGGTTCGTTTTGTAAATCATTTTGCACTGTAACTTGAAAAACCTTATGAATGGTACACACAGTGTGGGAGGCTTTGCACAGTGTGTGTGTGTGTGTGTGTGTGTGTGTGTGTGTGTGTGTGTGTGTGTGTGTGTGTGTGTGTGTGTGTGTGTGTGTGTGTGTGTGTGTGTGTGTGTGTGTGTGTGTGTGTGTGTGTGTGTGTGTGTGTGTGTGTGTGTGTGTGTGTGTGTGTGTGTGTGTGTGTGTGTGTGTGTGTGTGAGAGACACAGCGTGTGTGCGTGCGTCTATGCGTCTGAGAGAGACTGTGTGTATGTGTGTGAGAGAGAGTGTGTGTGTGTGTGTCACAAGACTTGCATTTTAAAATTGCACTGATTTGTTTCTAGGTCAACAGTCATGTGTTGTTTTTTTACACTTTGTAGGTTCAAATCTTTATTTATAACGGTCCCAAAATACAAAACATCAGTTGACACAATGATAATCTTACTTATCACACATTATTTATTAGATGGAACCAAAAAACAAATGAATTCCCATGAAATACCTTTTTATTGCAACATATTAAGTGCACTTTCTGACCAAGTATGATTGTTTGATCATGTTGAATCTGCGAATTAAGAAATCATGTCTGTTATCCTCAAGTTGATTTTGTGAACTTAATAATTGATTAAAAGTTGTTTTTTCTATGGAGTCTGTCGTGTCCTATTATGTGCTGTAACATTCCCTGCGTTCCAACCCCCATACTTCCCTACTATTCAGTACGCCAGAAAAAGATTTAGGACGTCAATTGTAGTATGCTAAAAAATACATAAATGCCCCACTAACTCCAATAGCATTTTGGAGTATTCGTCTTTATTCTTCACATTTCTCGACATAATGAAAAAAAATCTTCCTTATCTGATTTTTCTCTCTCTCCTGTGGCCCTAAAACTCTTCTGTACTTTAGTATGTAGTGTAGTAAAAAGAAAGAGTATGTGACTTGGAACACAGGGATTGCTTTACCCTGTTGAATCATCCTGTTGTAGTCCTCCCAGCAAACATCTGTTAACACTTAATCCATACTTATTGGTCTCCGGTGAGTGTGTGTAAAGGCCAGGACACACCAGCCCGAAAATCGCCGTCGTTGAGTCGATAGGGGGTCGGGAGACGAATCTGTTTGGTGTGTGCCGTGACGTCGGCCGACGTAGAGGTCGTCGGGCTTGTTTTGAGCCGATTGAACATGTTCAATCGGCAGCCGACCGTCTTTCATTTGGAGCAATTTGATTGGTGGAGGGCTAGCGAATCAGTGAAGCCCGGAAGTGAGGCGGGTAGCACAAACAGCTAACAACAGCTAGCCATCGTTTTAATGTGTTTGTTCGTTTCGTTTTGAGAGTACTCACATGCATCAACCCTTGTTGACTGCTCGACACCATGCTCGACACTCTCTGCTAAAAATTGTGCTCTTATGGTCCATAAATATAAATACGTATTTCTATCTATGTTTATGCTCTAGAGAGCTGTCCCATCATTTCCGGCTTTCGTATTTTTTCGGGCCACAATACAGATTAGCGCCGCCTGCTGTTATGGAGACATTACGTCCCGCGCATGCAACAGAGCGTACGGAAAGTCAGCAGTCAGTTTGGTGTGTTCTCTGGCCGCGACGGGAAGCCTGGAGCTTCCTGAAACGGCCGACCCCATTTTTTGCGTAGTCGGAACAAGTAGAAACAAGTCGGACTGGTGTGTCCTGGCCTTTAGAGAGTGTGTGTGTGTGTGTGTGTGTGTGTTCACTCCCATTATCTGAGTTTCCTGTGCGGGATTTTTTTCTTCTTTTTCTCTCCAGTTTTAAAACACTCGGGCTAATCGTGGGAAACAAACGGAATGATCGCTTAAATGAGTCTGTCAATAATAGCTTATAGATGGATATACATGTAGATTGATGGAAATGTTTGAGGATATATAAGTAAAATAAAACTTTCTGAACATAGGAAAATAAGTCGGCACAACTACATATATGCACATTAGTATGTAGAAAAAATATTCATGATATATTTTCATTACATATGAATGATAAGTTATCTCAACAAAATGATGAGTTGGCTCAAATATAGACCGTTTTTCTTACAACCTAAAGAGTTTTAATTTAACTTAAATGTTTTTTGTGACTGGGGTTCTGCAGGCCTAACCTAATGTCTGAAAAATGCTTGTAGAAAAAACTTTTCTTAAGACTTCATCTCATCTGTTAAAAAGCCTGTGAGCACACACACACACACACACACACACACCGAATAAAAATGCAATGTCAAATGTGTACGTCTATATGGGGGTATATCAGACTTTTAAGCATTGTAATAAGCCTGTGCTCAGACAGTGTAGTGGTGGGAGTTAAGCCTGTAGGAATGTGTGTAGGCCTAGAGTTAAACATTGGTTCCCTTCTGATTCACAAACCACACAGCTCATAAAACAATGAGTGTGTCTTTGTCTCGGCTTGTTGCCCATTCTCTGGAACACATTCTGTGTGTGTGTGTGTGTGTGTGTGTGTGTGTGTGTGTGTGTGTTTGTGTGTGTGTGTGTGTGTGTGTGTGTTATACATATGCAATGACGTCATCGTTCCCTCAACGGGGATCAGAGTCAAACATGGAAGACATCTGTGTTTGTGTTCTCAATTGAAATTCCAATTCTAGAATACTCCGCAAGAAAAAACCACACAAGACTTTCCAACCCCAGTAAACAAATAGTGATGGGTCACTGAATGTTTGATTTCATCTTCCATTTAAGGTTAAGAATGCAATGATAAGGTTTTCTGATAAATAATCTTAAAGCTATAGTGTGTAACTGCTGGTGCCATTTTCCTTCCGTTATAAAAAAAAAAATGACAGAGTGGATTTCCAAGTGCCCGGATAAGGATTTTTGTGGTGTGTAAATGTTTGATTTCTTCCATTTATGGTTAAGAATGTTATAACAAGGTTTTCTGATAAATAACCTTAAAGCTATAGTGCGTTAGCTTGGAAATCCAGACCCTGATATCTTGAACGATAGAGGGTCTGGCCACGATCAATAGTAATTTCCAACTCAAGGGGCGGCTCCTACTCGTGCATTTCAAATGCCACTGCACGCAGTTGGATAGCACTACAACCAATCAGAGCGATGCACAAGGTGACATAAGCCCCGTTCGTTTAGCGAACAGCTGTTAAACTGTTAAATTAAACGTTTGCCGTGGTCGGTCGGCAAAACAGAAAATTCCACTTACTTGCTAATGAAAGATTTGAGTGCCGTCTTCCAAATCGTAAAGGTTCGAGGCCAAAGCAGTCTCAAACTCAAACAACATATCCGCAGCCATCTTTGATGTTTACTATCACAGCTTCGACAGCGCATGCACGGCACTGTCGTCATCCGGTTACGTCCGCCCCAGAGCACCATATAAAGGCCTCCATATTAGATAGAACCAATTGAAACGTGAGCCCGGATTTCTGGACTTTTTGAAAAAGCTTCAATGGAGAGTGTCCAGACCAACAGGCGCAGCAAATTTAATTTGCCAGCAGGTCTGGAAATGCCAGGGTAATAGTGCGTAACTTCTGGCGCCATTTTCCTTCCATTATAATATACGACTGAGTGGCTATCCAAATGCCCGGATAAGGATTTGTACACACAACCTCTGGGAATCAAACATCCCATTTGAGACACTTGAGCTCCAACAAGTATGACGTATTCACCAACCAACCAGGCTACAAGCTTTGCTGCACTGGTGAGTGTAAGTGTTGGTAATAAGTGCTTATTTTTCGTCAGAATCGTTCAGTTGATGATACAAGCGTGAACATTGGAATGAGCATGAGTCTCCATGGGTCACTGGACAAGATTTTTTTTCGAGACATTTGAAATTGTGAATTTGAAAATGTTTGCATAGTAATGTATGTCGTTTTTTCATATATATATATTTTTTTTTTTCATTTTTTGTTATGGACAATATTCTTGTCAAGTGATCCATGGAGACTGCTCGTGCTTGTTTTCACGCTTGTATCACAAATTGAAAGATTGTAGCACTTATTCGCTCCAATACTGTTCTCCAAGCATTTTCGTCTTTTTCTTTGGGGCGTTGAACTTAATATTTCCCCAGGGAGACAGAGATTTACCCTGCGTTCCAAATCAAATACTACCCTACATACTAAATTTAGTACAGAAGAGTTTTAGGGCCACGGGAGAGAGAGAAAAAAAAATCAGATAAGGAAGTTTTTTTTTTTCATTACGTCGAGAAATGTCAAGAATAAAGACGAATACTCCAAAATACTATTGGAGTTACTTGGGCATTTATGTAATTTCAGTTTACTACAATTGACCTGCATGTATTGGGACATCCTAAATCTTTTTCTGGCGTACTGAATAGTAGGGAAGTATGGGGATTGGAACGCAGGGTAATTAACAAAAAAAAAAAACACTACATAGTATGTAATGCATAAATATGTAATAGATAGTACAATTGTGTACCTTATTGTTCAGTGTTACCCTGACAAATATTAACACAACATGGACACTTGGAATTATAGTTCACGATAGCAAAAGAATGTTAACAAACATTCCGACATCCCGTCTACGACAAAAAGTGCAAGACGTCAGAATCATGCCAGAGTCATTTTATTTCATTACCAGGCAAAACATTTGATCTTTATACTGTACAATGAGATTACCAAAAAAAAAATTGAACTTAACATTCAGAGACAATTTTAAACCATCAGATGGAAACAAATACTTACAACTCTAGAGAAGAAAATAAACGGTCAAATCGAGCTACTTAAATAGAAAAGAAATAATATGTTTATCATTGCACTTCAACTTCATAAATACAACTCAGAAGGTTTAATATCTCTCTCTCTCTCTCTCGCTCTCTCTCTCTTACTACGAGCCGACAGTGTAACCGCATGAACATTCAACCTGTTTACTGTGAGAATCTCATTCCCACTCACTCACTCACTATGCCACGTTCATGTCATATGGAATAAAATATACAGGAGATCAATGATTTAAAAGGTGGAGTCAGTGATTCTGGAGTACGCTCGTTGTCAAAATCACTTTAACTCAAAATCAGTGAATATCTCCTCATGATCCGCTACC
>NC_137224.1:2254887-2274887 GCF_949987685.1 Ammodytes marinus | reverse complement strand
TGTTTTGGTGTAAGAGACTACAAGTGATAAATAATGTACAGGATGCTTTGGTTCCTTCTAAGTGAAACATTTCTTGTCTAGAAGAGGCAATTTAAAACTGGAATATACTGGAATGCTCATTAAAAATGTTACACATTATTGTGTAGAGCATGTTTACAAAGCAACACAAGAAGGACCTTTAAGCTATTAGCTAAACCAAACACAACCCAGCAGAATTAACATGAAAAACTATTGTACAGTTGGTAGGGCGTCCCCCCCATGGGCCTCGGCCAGCAGCGGACCCGGGTTTGATTCCAGCCCGCGGTCGTTCTCTGCATGTCACTCCCCTCTCTGCCCCATTTCAACTCTGTCTCTACACTATCAATAAAGCATAAAAATGCCCAAAAAAATATCTTAAAAAAAAATTAAATAAAAACTCTTGTAGATATCTGTGGAGATGACGTAATGTATTGTAGAAGACTCACAGCTGTTCCATCTTGTCTCCTTGGCGACGGGCGTATGGACTCCTCTGTAGCTCTACGATCTCTGAATGCAGAGACATGATCTCATCGTCCAGATGGCTCACCTCCGCCACCTGCAGGAGAAACAGGGAATAGTGTTAGGAATGATAATAAAGAAAGGGAAATGTACTGAGAAACTAATCGTGGGATTTAAAAGGTGCACTGTGTAACTTTGGGTGTGTCAGAGAAGTGAACATTTTCTAAGGTATATTCTCAAACTGAATAAACAAACTTTCCTCACAGGGAAAATGTGATCCCTGGAACACTGTTTGAAATTAGAAAGCTTCCTGAAAAGTTACTGTTTCACTGTTGTTGTTTACAGCAGCAGGGCCCACAGTTTGGTTTACAAACATATTCTAGTCTCACGTTAGATTCCAGATTCCTCAAATTAATTGAGTTTTGACTTATGTTGATAGAATAATTCAATACTAAGAATTACATGTAGAGAAAATATGTTTTATAAACTAACTGCAGGCTCTGGGAATGTAAACAAACCCCCTCCTCTGAAACTGCACAGTGCACACTGCACCTTTAAATCAAAAACCGATAAAGCATTTCATCACCTGTGCAAAAGCAGCGGCCCGCTCCTCGTTCTCCTGCCAGGCTTTCAGCATCTTCTCAGAGGCTTTGGACAAACACACACAGAGTCAACACACACAACTTCTTTCTCTCGGTTGTAAAAGTATTCCTATTAGGGGTGTGCGGTATTGACAAAAAAATATATCAAGATATTTTTGGGGTATTTTGCCGATAATAATAATTGATGATATTTTGCACCTCTGTAAAAAAAACTAAAAATAAATAAACTCTAAAATATTCTGTAGCTCTCTCTACTGACAACATTTATACCAAATTCCAATAATTTTTTTTTTGTCATTGAGAGCATTTCCTCTCCTACAGGGGTCTAGTATCATCAAAAACACTCACATATGCCGTAGTGCATCTGGTCACTGTATTTCTCCAGGTCGTACTGGATGCTGCTCTTGAAGAAGTCGAGTTTGGCTTTGAGCTGCTGAGAGAAGCCGAACATCGAGTTCTTACAGCGCGTCAGGTTGGTGTTGTAGCGCAGCAGACTCAACCTGGAAGGAGGGAGGGAGGGAGGGAGGGAAGGAGGGAGGGAGGGACAGACAGACAGACATGTAGAAACACACACGGACGGACAGACAGACAATTAAAACTATAGAATGTAACTTTTTCATATAAATGAATGTCGGTTACATTTTGAGCCATCGCCAAATTAGTTGACACAAAGTAGTTGATTAAGCCTATCAGCTCCACAAAACTCTCTCTGTATTTCTCAGTATGGCAGCGTTTACAAACTGGTGTCGCCCCCCCACCCTGCCACTGGTGCAGGAGCTCAAGAAAAATCCCAAGAAATGTTTCAGTTGTTGATTCTACTTCTAAGAAAAAAAAACTGAACATACAGCAGAAGCTATAACATCCAAGAGTGATCACAGAAGGCTTTTTAGATGCGCTGTCTAGACTGTTTGATAGGACCGTATAAAAATAAAGGGTCCTAAATTCAAGCGCATAACTTCACACAGCCATTGTTTGTGACATTGTTTGGGGGACACTAACGTATACAGAGAATTTTTCATGTGTTTAAACCAGAATACAGAAGCCTGTCATGTGACTCACATGGCGGCCCTCTGTCCCTGGAAGAGCCGGCTGTAGTCGTCCTTCAGTCCACAGATGTAGCTCACCGCTTCGCCCCAGACCTTCTTCAACACGACCAGAGGCAGCTGCGTCTTCGCCTCTTGCACTGAAAAGTCATATAAAAAAAAAAATAATAATTTAAACATTAGTTGCAGAATAGTTTTGATACTTTACAACCAAATTAAAATTGAAAAAAGTGTGAAGAAAACTTGCAGAATTTACTTGCAGTGTTTTTCATTTCTACATTTCCACAAATGAGTGTTTAGTACTATCACTTATCATTTTAGATATATGGAAGCTTAATTCTGAGTTATGTAATGTCTGATTTTTAAATGTAATAAAAAAAAAATTATTAACTTTGGATCAGTTGTATTTTGTGTAGTGTTTGTGTAATGTCTAATGTTTGTGTATTATGATTAATTTGAATAATAATCATGATGTAAACTGCAGGACCCAGGAAAAATAGCTTCTAGCTTATGCTGAAACTAATGGGATAAATAAAAAAACAAAAAAAAAAACTATGATCTTTTACATATAATTCAAATTGCTTCATCAAGTTTAACTGTAAATTCAACTCACCGATAGTGTTGACTTTATCGGGCAGCTGTCTGGCGCTGAAGGGCCCGGAGTATTTGGTGATGCTCTTGTCAAACAGATAGACTATGTAGCTGTCCCAACCTCTCTACACAGGACAGAAGAACATATATTAGTGTACAACCTACAACTAACAGAAAAACAAAGAAGAGCGAACATCAGCTGTGTAACTCCCTCTTCATTCATTTGATCCGAATGTTTTCATTGTTCTTGTCTCTTGTTCAGCTTGTTGTGTATTTACATTGGGTTTTGTGTGTCTATTGTTTTTTTTTTACTCGCCATCATTGTCAGGCCAATCGTTCAACATAAAAAACATATTTCAAGGGGTCTAGAAGCTCAGGTAAAGTGTACTCACCACCCCCTCTAACACACACTGCGCGGCGGGCTTGCGGGGGTCCAGAGAGACCCCGGTCTCCTGCAGCAGTTCCTGGCTCACCACCTCGATGTGCGTCTCTGTCTCGATGCGTCTCTGCAAGCTGTGGAGGCTCTCCTCTGGGCTCAGCTGGAAAGAGTGAACCTGGGCTGTGGTCATGTTTAATATGTGGACCACCTGAGAGAGAGAGAGATATACAAGGGGATATGTGAAGGTTAGGCACTGTTTGGTCATTAGAGATATGCAAGGGGAAATATGCTGGGGTTAACATACAGCCTAGGCTCTGTAAACTGGTATATGGTAATGTTTAGGATGTGGACAACCTCTGAGAGAGAGAGAGAGAGAGAGAGAGAGAGAGAGAGAGAGAGAGAGAGAGAGAGAGAGAGAGAGAGAGAGAGAGAGAGAGAGAGAGAGAGAGAGAGAGAGAGAGAGAGAGAGAGAGAGAGAGAGAGAGAGAGAGAGAGAGAGACTCAGTGCACACAAGGATATAGACAGGTAGCAGATCATGAGCAGATATTTACTGATTTATAATTAATTTACTAGGAATGTTTCTCTTCTTTTTTCTCTATTATTATTTTATCTCTGGATGCTTGGTTTTTGTTCTGTTGTTTGTTTTTGTGTTGATGGACTGTTTGACTTTTGTGTTTAATAAAAAAATATGAAAAAAATCAAACGTACCTTCATACTGAGAATCTGCTCCATAGCCTCAAAGCAGTACGCCTTCTTGTTCTCTGCGCTGGGTTTTCCTCCTCTGTTCACTGGATCCCACTTCAGCATGAGCTGGAGCAAACCCTCCATCGGCTCCAGCATGGTTCTACATTAACAAGCACATTTAATACATAAATAAATAATAAATAAATATACAAATAATATATATTAAAATCTAATCAAGGAGAGAAAAACTGGCCTCGGTAAACCTGGTCTAAAATAGTATATTAAAAAAGTATTTTCGAAAATATGATTAAAAATAAATATTATAGAATTTAGGACTATAGGACTTACAAAGTAAGTTTTTTATTTAAATTTAATTTTGGGTTTACAGGGGCTTAAAGATCATTTTCCCTTTGAATTGATTGACCAACAGTGTGACAGTGTGACAGGGTGACATGTGTTTTTTGTGTATTTGTATGCGTATCAGGCTCCCTACTTGCTGAGGTTGTTGGGGTACGGCATGTGTGTGGAGAACTTCACTTCTCCGTTTAGATCCTCCACAGCCATGATGTCTTTGGGACCTTTATTCCGCACTTTACTGGCCCTGGGGATGACAAGAGAAAAGACAATTATGGCCAGTTCATTTACGTCTTAAAATTATTCCATTCCATTTTAATCTAACTGCAGGCTCACTGAAAATGTAAACAAATCCCCTATCCTCTAAAACTGCACAATGAACCTTTAACCACAAACAATATATTTATAATTAAAAAAAAAAAAAAAATGTTTAAAGATATTTTTTGGGCATTTTTATGCTTTATTGACAGTGCAGAGAGATAGAGGTGAAATGGGGCAGAGAGGGGAGTGACATGCAGAGAACAACCGCGGGTGGGAATCGAATCCGGGTCTGTTGCTGGGCCCGGCCCGGGAGGGGGACACCTTATCAACTGAGCTAAAGGCGCCCCCATTTATAATTTTTTTTGTTAAACTCACCACTGCACCGGTTGCAGGTTGTGTAAAAACGGACGGAAGCCACAACTGCACTCGAACACCATCGTGCCAAAACTCCAGTAGTCCACGGTAACAGTGTACGGTTTATTCTCAAACAGCTCAGGGGCCTGAAGAGAGAAAAATATCAATCAAAATCAATTCATCCAAAAGTATTTATTTATATAGCATCTTTCCAACAAATCAGATGTAGTTTAAAGTGTTTTAGACTGATTGGATGTGGAAGCCAATGCACGTTAAGCAATAATATATGAAACAGTCAATAAGATATGAGTTGTTATGATGAAATAATAGGAAACGGTCAATAAAATAATGATAAAATGATGACGATAATAAAATACCAAAAATAAAACTTTACCTAAAGCAAGGCAAGCCAAGTTTATTTCTATAGCACAATTCAGACACAAGGCCCTTCACGGTGCTTTACAGGGGCAAGATTAAAATACACAGTACACATTCTTAAAAGCAGTTTAAGAATGATAGTCTTATAATATAAAAAATATTAAATAATATAAAATCACACTATAAAAATGGATTTTCACACAAAACATTTCATCCACAACGTTGACCTTTTTCCCAATTTGTCAGTTCACAGATTGAATTGAAATGTCATCATCAGTCTTTCATTTGTGAAGTTCGGTCGACGAGTAAAGGAATTCAATACATAATCAAGATGAGCCGTAGATTATATAAAGGCAGGTGCATTTGAAGATACAAAATTAAATTCTTACCAGATATTGCAGCGTGCCAACGAACGATGTACACAGACTGCCTTGGTCCAGGTCTTTAGCGTAGCCCAGGTCAATGATTTTGTGAACCAGCTATAAGAGAAATATAAGTAAATGTTAAGATTTGAATATGTAAGGCCTAATAAAAATGGCACAAAAAACACAAAAAAGAGAGTGTCAGTTTACCTTCCCGTTGATTTCCTGCAGCACTATGTTTTCAGGCTTTAGGTCTCTGTGAATGATCTTGTTTTCATGAAGATACTGAATACCAGATCCTGAGGAAAGAGAACAGTGATTTAAAGGTGGAGTCAGTGATTCTGGAGAACGCTTGTTTAAATACAATGTTAGTCCACAACCTAGGCTCTGTAGATGCATGTTGTTGTTGTTACTAGCTACGGTGGGTCCCCTTTGTTTACATACCAGTTTACAGAGCCTAGGCTGTGTATCAACACCAGCTTATTTTATTAGCGCACACCGCACACACAGCACAGACAGGTAGCCAATCGTGAGGAGATATTAATTCGCTGATTTTGACCAAAAAAAAATGTTGACAACAAGCATTCTCCAGAATTGCTGCCTCTACCTTTAAGTGAATGATAAGGCTTGAATTCTTAAAAACATAAATAGCATCTGAATGAACAAGCAGCGCATAGATAAACATGGGACGTACCAACATCATTGAGGAGAGAGAGCACTTCACTCTCTTTCAGACCACAGCAGTTCTCAGGTTTACTCAGCATCTGAAGCACGCACACACACACACACACACACACACACACACACACACACACACACACACACACACACACACACACACACACACACACACACACACACACACACACACACACACACACACACACACACACACACACACACACACACACACACACACACACACACACACACACACACACACACACACACACACACACACACACACACACACACACACACACACACACACACACACACACACACAGGATGGATTATGTTGTTCTTTTTCTTTTGCAATTTTATAAATATTAAAGATGCAGTGTGTAATATCAGAATATTAAGTGCCGTCAAGTAGTGAAAGTTCTAGATGTCAACGCTCCCTTGCTAAACCCCACCGCTTTCCAATAACTACAGAAGCTACGGTGGCCTTCAAGGACAAGAGGCTATAATTACTAAAGACGACATCATCCACCACTGCCTCAAGTCTTTCCACAATATCAAGTGATGAGGTGAAGATGTATTTAGTTATTTATTCTATTGTACTTCTTCTTCTTGGTCTTCCAACAGGTGCATTTCCCCAGGACGCCCACTATATATGGCATCATCCACCACTGCCTCAAGTATTTTCGACAATATCAAGTGATGAGGTGAATGAGGCAATCTCTATTTAAATAGGATTGGATTATTTTAAAGTAGAACCGATTGGCCAACCCATATTCTGAGCTTTCTTCCCATGCGTCCCCTCACCTTCCTGAGGTCCCCTCTGGAGCAGTACTCCATGGCTAACAGGGGGAGGTCGTTTAAAGCAATGTGTTCCATTTCCTCTGGGCAGTCCCGCGCTGTCACTACGTTTAGGTGATTCAACCTGAGAGAGAGAGAGAGGGGGAAGGAGGAGGGGGGGAAGGAGGAGGGGGGGAGAGAGAGAGACAGAGAGAGACAGAGAGAGAGAGAGACAGAGAGAGAGAGACAGAGACAGAGGGAGAGCAGAGAGATGCAGAGAGAGGGGGAGAGAGAGACAGAGAGAGAGAGGGAAAGAGAGAGAGAGAGAGAGAGAGAGAGAGAGAGAAAGAAAGAAAGAAAGAAAGAAAGAAAGAAAGAAAGAAAGAAAGAAAGAAAGAAAGACAGAGAGACAGAGAGAGAGGGAAACAGACAGAGACAGACAGACAGACAGACAGACAGAGAGAGGGAGACAGACAGACAGAGAGACAGAGAGAGAGAGGGAGACAGACAGACAGAGAGACAGAGAGAAAGAATGAATGATCATTTAATGATGCATGATGTAATAACGCAAAGTCATCCACTTTGAAAAAGAATAACTAACTTTTTCATAATCTGGATTTCTCGTGTCCATCTGTCCTTGTTCCTCGCTGTCAGCTCCAGACGGCACATTTTAACGGCTAGCTTCTCATTGGTTTCCTGCAGACGACGGATTGAATAGATTCAATTTAATTTATTTCAGACATATAACAAAAACTAATTAAACATATGAAAAATACAAAGGCAAAGTGAAAAGCACAAGAAATACAATAAACACAAAAACTATGTTCAAATTATTTCACAAAAGAAAAAGAAAACTACATGTATTCAATTGATAGGATATGCCTAAAAAGGAGTAGGAAGAAGTATGAGACACAACAGGAGTTATATATAATTGTATCAGTGCATGAAAGTTTAGCCAAAAATCGAAGCTTGTGTGTGGTTTTGAAGGAAGCTACTTGATAAAATGAGCTTGTTTGGTAGTACTACAGGCCTGTGCTGTTGTGATCCTATCTCTAAATGGAATCACAAGAATCTCAACTTTCCACTTAAACCTGCAGTGTGTAGAATTTTGGGTTTTATTTCCTAGCAGATTTTGTAGAAAGTAATTATAATATCCACAAGTACATTTAATTTAGTGCATAATAGCTGAAAAAAATGTTTTGAATTATTTATTTTTTCCCTTAGAAAGGGTCTCATATATGTCCATATTTCTGAATAATTGGACCAAGGCCTAGTGACGCCATCTTGAAAGTGTCATAGTTGGAATGTCATCAGGTGCATTGTTTAAAATTTAGAATTGTTCTTGTCCTTGAAGGCCACTGTAGCTTCTGTTATTATTCGAAAGGGTTGGGGTTACCCAGGGAGCGTTGCATTCTAGAACTTTGTAGAACTTTCTTGATGATGTCATGTTACACACTGCACCTTTAAAACAAAGCAGTTTTGTACTTTAAACAGATTAGTTTTTTGTTTGTGTGTGTCTGCCTATTCTGTACACGAAATCTGATGATACTGCTCGGATTAGTTGGCTATATAAATAAAACTGACTCGACTGGTAGTACAGTTTTTGGTTAATTGCTGTGTGTGTGTGTGTGTGTGTGTGTGTGTGTGTGTGTGTGTGTGTGTGTGTGTGTGTGTGTATATCTGTCTCTGTGTGTGTGTGTGTGTGTGTGTGTGTGTGTGTGTGTGTGTGTGTGTGTGTGTGTGTGAAGTGTCAGTGTCAGTGTTGTTTACATGGTTATACTGTCCACTCACTTGGTGCTGGTAGAGGTAAACATGGGCAAACCCGCCCATACCTAGCCGCTCTTTCAGCTCCCAATCCCCGCAGCTTTGGTTCTGCCTGAAGGGGGGTTTCTCCATGATGTTTACAACGCAAGCTGCAACTCAATGGTGAACACACAACATTTGTACACGTCAGGAATGTTATATCTTACATTAAATTGATCTAAATGCTAAAAAATTTAAGAGGAATTCTACCTAGCTTAAAAGAAATCTCAACATCCTGGAACTGTCACATTACATTGGTATTTTCGTAGCAAATTCAAATTTTCAAATTAACGTCTTGTGGCGATGACGCACACCTCTATTTTAACAATATCCAGGGTTTAATCAAGATAGCGCGTATTAAAAACACACAAATAAACGCTAACTGTTCTTTATAAATACGTTTAAATTAGCCATCAACAGTTTAGCAGCCAGGAAATAGACGTAGCCCCCAAGTAGCTAGCTTTTATTTTTAGCATGTATAGGAAATGAAAACACTGCGACGTTAAATTAAAAATACGTTCATACAAATGTTGCCTTGGTTACCCGTGTGTCTTTAAAACTCACTCTGCTGTTTCTATGAACGTGTCATGGGCCGGTTATCGGTAGAAACGCGACTGTCTTCTTGATGTTTTCGTGTCAATGCAGAAGCCAGCAGTAGCAGATATAAACCTCAACCTAAACCGTCTGACTGTGATGTCACACACAAACCCGGATGTGTGTAGTTCTTGGAAAAATGGTGCGTTCAGGTTCAAGACTCAAACACCTGTTGCGTTCAAGAACCACATTTTTTTTTTTAGATTTTGTGTAACAGAATATAACAACACTTGTTTTTTTCAATGTGTAAATGATATCACACAGACAGACAAACAGACAGACAGACAGACAGACAGACAGACAGACAGACAGACAGACAGACAGACAGACACACACACACACACGCACACACACACACACACACACACACACACACTGATTAAGTTAAATAGGCTATATAGAAAAAATCTATATTGTCAGTCACATAATTTTCATTGCAGCCATTCCACATCGCTGTCTAAATGTTTAATGTCTAATCTTGATGTATTGTCTTTGTTTTTTTACTATCTCTTAAATGCAATTTCTAATGTCTAATCTTGATGTATTTCATGCCCCTGTAAAGCACTTTGAATGGCCTTGTGTCTGAACTGTGCTATAGAAATAAATGTAGGCCTACCTGACCTTCCTGTCGTACCCATAGATTGTGGTCTTACCATAATGTATTTCCACCAGCAGTGCAGTGGTTCACTCTGACCGCTTGAGGACAGAATTAAGTCCAACCAACCCATATTGGTCGAACCAGGAGACCATAAACCAACCTACTGTCTGCAGGACAATATACAACTTTTAAAATAATATTATAAACAACTATATGCCAATCAAGCTATTATAATGTGGACCTCATCAACATTGAGACTATTTTGGTTAATGCAAATAATTTTTTTCTTATTTTTTTTGTTGACCAAAATTGCCTAAGATAGGCTACATGAAAATATTTTTTTCCAATTCAACATTTTTATGATTTTTTTTCTCACTTTTCTATCATATTAAAAATGTAAAAATGTCTCCACAAAGTCATTATTTTTAGCTATTTATATGTGTGACCCTTAAACAGAAAAAGTTGTATGCCACTATTATACGATTAAATCAATACAACGTCACTTGCTCTTCCCTTTTAACCTCTTTTACGGTGAGATGTCATGATATTTAATCCGGGTCTATCGCCTGTTGCGCTGCGTCTGGCATCTGGATATGGAAATACTGCGCGTAAAAGGATCGCGCGCGTCTCCATCTCGAGCCATTGATACTATAGCGTCGCTGGTGGGACTGCTATCTAAACTAACCGTGCGAATTATGAATGAATACAGCATGAAAATGAATCTCTCCTCCTCAGCCTCGACCGTGAATTCTTCTTCTTGGTGGAATTTGAAAGCCGAATCCGTGGTGATCTCTCTGGCTTTTACGCTCATTTTCCTGGTCGGGACTGTTGGAAACTCTCTCGTTCTCGCGGTGCTATTGCGAAACGGACAAAATTTGAACAGAAAACCGACTAATTTGTTCATTTTAAACCTCGGAATAGCGGATTTGAGTTTTATAATCATCTGCGTGCCGTTTCAAGCCACTATATACACTCTGGATGAGTGGGTGTTCGGACCGGTGCTGTGTAAGCTCGTGCACTTTGTGATATTTCTCACCATGCACGCGAGCATCTTCACGCTAACAGCTGTTTCACTTGACAGGTGCGTATCAGGGCTTTTTTTTATTTTTCTATTAGGTGGATGGATGGATGGATGGATGGATGGATGGATGGATGGATGGATGGATGGATGGATAGATGGATAGACGGACGGACGGATGGATGGATAGATAGGCTAGTAGTTGGATGGATGGATGGATGGATAGATAGATAGATCGATATAGGCAGGTGCGTATTAGGTCTATCAGTCTGCCAAGTGTCTGCATACCCCCAGAAAGTGGGTAGTTGCGCCCCTGCACGCACACACTCTCTCAAGCTCAGTTTGTGTCTTGGTATGCACATCAACACACCCAAAGCCGGATTTCAGACAGATCAGTGTAATTGGAGTCGATCATTTCCTGCATCCTGTTTTTGAAAACGTTTTTCCACAATTATTATAACATCCTTTCCCAGCAAAGAAGATCATGTTAAAGGTGCACTGTGTAGTTTCAGAGGAGGGGTTTGTTTACATTCACAGAGCCTGTAGTTAGTTTACAAAACATATTTTCTCTATATGTAATTCTCAGTATTGAATATTTCTATCATCATAAATCAAAAAATAATTATCCTGAGGAACCTGGAACCAAACGTAAGAATATGTTTGTAAACCAAACAGTGGGCCCTGCTGCTGTAAACAACAACAGTGAAAGAGTAACTTTTCAGGAAGCTTTCTAACTTCAAACAGTGTTCCAGGGATCACATTTTCCTGTGAGGAAAATTTGTTTATTCAGTAATGAGAACATACCTTAGAAAATGTCCACTTCTCTAACACACCCAAAGTGACGTAGTGCACCTTTAAACTCAAAGTTTTTTATTGTCACTTCTGATATATGCAAGACATACAACAGAATTTAAATGGCGTTTATCACTGACCCACGGTGCAATAGGAACGTAAAAAAAAAAATAGGCCTATATATATTTTTTTTTTAACAATATATAATTATAACAAGCTTTCCCTCTACTCTTCCAGGTATTTAGCGATCTGCTATCCTCTCCGCTCCAGAGAGATGAGAACGGCTAAGAACGCGCTGCTGTGTATCGGGTTGGTGTGGGGGTTGGCGCTGGCTTTCTCCGCTCCGTATCTAACCTACTTCACCCAGATGAACCTGGCTGGCTCCGTGCTGTGTTTTCCTGCCTGGGAGGCCCGCCCGCGCATAGCCATGGACCTCTGCACATTCGTATTCGGCTACCTCATCCCCGTGTTGGTTTTAAGGTGAGCTGGTGTGTCAGTAAACTTAAAGGTGCTAATACGAGGAACTTTTAAATATTTCTGAAACAGTCCCTTTTTTTCCTCTGATGATCATAAATGACATGTAACAGCAAACGAGACCATCAGTGAGTTCTACCAGAATTCAATGCAGATGTGACAAAAAATGTAGTTCACAGATTGGCCACTAAGAGGTGGTACCAAAACAGAGCAATTTCCCATTGACTCCCATGTTAAATAGGCCGTTTTCACAGCATTATTAAACCTATTTACGGCCTGGTCCAAAAAAACATTCTAGTCTTTTATATACTATCTATGCTAACAGCAAACGAGACCATCAGTGCAAAGAATGCTGTTTCATAATGTGCTATTTATGCCCTTTTTGAATGCTGATAGTTGGAGTGGTGCTGTAATCAAAATGTTGTTGTGTTTTATATACAATGACAATAAAACTATCTTTCTCTCTCTCTCTTGCTCTCTCTTTCTCTCTATGTATCCATCCACCCCCCCCCCCCCCCCCCCCCCACTCTCTTTCCATCTATCTTTCAGTCTGACCTACGCTCGTACCATCCGTTACCTGTGGACCAGTGTGGACCCGGTCAAAGACATGTCAGAATCCAGACGCGCCAAACGCAAAGTCACCAAGATGATCCTAATAGTGACGGCTCTCTTCTGCGTGTGCTGGCTGCCTCATCACGTCATCATCCTCTCTATGTGGTTCGGACATTTCCCGTTAAACCACACAACGTACGTGCTACGGATACTCTCTCACTTAGTGGCGTACACCAACTCTTGCCTTAACCCTATTGTCTATGCGCTGGTTTCTAAGCATTTCCGCAAAGGGTTCAAGAAAGTTTTTAGGTGTTCGGTGCGGAAGAGGGAGGTCAATAAAGTGCACGTGGCCCAGGCAGTGCAAACGGTTAGTAGTGTTGAGATGTCTAACTGAAGTAGGGCTTTAAAATGTTTTAACAATTGCATAATATATACAGTAATCGCCAAAAGGGTGGGAGTCTAGTAGTGGCAGTAGGTAGCCTAATGCTTTAAAGATGCTCCGAGGAACTTTTAAATATTTCTGAAACAGTCTCATTTTTCCTCTGATGATCATAAATAACATGTAACAGCAAACGAGACCATCAGTGCAAAGAATGGTATTTTTATATCGTTTTTCTTAATGCCTTTGTCATGGAGGTAAAGCTCCTAAGAAGCTACAATATGCTACAAGGTCACTGAGACCTCACAATATGGAAGGTCACAGTGACACACTTGACCTACATTTTTGAACGGCCGCGTAGCAACAGGGACCAGATGAAGAAGGGGCAAAGAGCCGAAGGAACATTAAGAACTACACCATGACATGATGTCCCCAAAGTGTTCATTTAATATATTTAACTGAGCTTAAAGGTAGAGTCAGTGATTTTGAAGAATGCTTTTTTGACAAAATCACTTTTTCCCCAAAAATCCAGTGATGAATATAAAGCCTAGTTATCTGTAAACTGGTGAGTAAACAAAGGGGGCTAATCCTTAAAGGTGCAGTGTGTAATATGACATCATCAAGAAAGTTCTACAAAGTTCTAGAATGCAGCACTTCCTGGGTAACCCCAACCCTTTCGAATAATAACAGAAGCTACAGTGGCCTTCAAGGACAAGAACAATTCTAAATTTTAAACAATGCACCTGAGGACATTCCAACTATGACACTTTCAAGATGGCGGCACTAGGCCTTGGTCCAAAATATGCAGAAATATGGACATATATGAGACCCTTTCTAAGGGAAAAATAAATAATTAAAAAAAATGAAATGTTATTATAATTACTTTCTACAAAATCTGCTAGGAAATAAAACCCAACATTCTACACACTGCAGGTTTAACTAGCACAATATGCCCGTTGACAGAGCCTAGGCTGTGTATTGACACCAGTAGACAGGTTGGATTGTGAGATGATATTCACTGATTTGAAAAAAAAAAGTGATTTTGACAAAAGCGTTCTCCAGAATCACTGACTCCACCTTTAAGTCATTCATGCATTGCCATTTTAGCTAATTTATAATCGATACTGATACTGTTAAAACAGGTTAAACCGTTAGTTTTAAAAGGCACAACAAGCAAGTCTTAAATCCCTGTGCTTGTGTCATATACCCGTGTTACCAGCACGTGTTGACGCCTGACTAACGGTTGGTTAGATTCTGAAGTATTTTACCTGGAAACGCAACGATGGCTGAAATGAAAAGGACAAGAATAGGAGAGACAGAGCCGGGCTGATTTAAACATGTGAACCGATATACTGCTCCGGAAAAAAATTAAGAGACCAGTCTGGATTTTTCTTGTATCTTCATCTCTACATTACTTATTGAAAATGCTCTTTATGACAAAAAAATTTAGCCTATTGGAATTTGGTAGAAATGTTGTCAGTAGTTTATAGTATAAAACCAAAATTTTCATTCTACTCAAACATATGCCTATATAGTAAAACGAGAGACACTGAACATTTGGAGTGGTCACTTAATTTTTTCCAGAGCTGTAGATTTGTGTTCAATTTACATTTTGATCCAAAACATGTTGTAACACGCTTTTATATAAATATATATTTTTTTAAATTGTTATTATTTTTTTACAAGTTAGTTTTAGAGAGACAGAGGTGAAATGGGGCAGAGAGGGGAATGACATGCAGAGAACGACCCGGGCTGGATTCTTACCCGGGGTCTTTAAAATCATCTGATGAAATGCTACAGTTGTTTATACAATTAATCAAAGGATATATCGCCACTATTTTAAAGATTTTTTTTTTTGGCATTTTCAAGCTTTTTTAGATAGCACAGAGTTGAAGTGGGGAGACAGAGAGAGAGAGAGAGAGAGAGTGGGGATGACCTGCAGTAAAGGTCCACGGGTCGGATTTGAACCCGCGACCACTGCAACGAAGGCCGGAGCCAATATGGTACGCGCTCTATCCACTACGACACCGGGGCGCCCGTATCGACACAATTTTATTCACTGATGTGTATATAACAGTATATCAGTTCTGCTAATAAATATATTTGTATAGCACTTTAAGCTAAGACACAGCAGGTGAATAGGGTTTAACATTTTTAACTTATAGATATCATCACCAAACTTTGCCAGTTGATTACTGACATTAAAACAATAATTTTTTTGTATTACACTTTTTTTGAGAATTGTTTGAATAAATATGCAAAATTGGAAATGATCTGATAATTATACGAACATTTGCATTTTGTATAAATTAAGATTACATGCGTCAGTATTATATTATCTGGTGATTTTGACATTTTTTAAGATATGCTGCATGATAGTTTTACTGATATAAAAAAAAACCTCAGTGAATGTCTGTTGATTATATATGATTATATATTGACCCCCCGTCTCCCCGCCACATGTCCAAGTGTCCCTGGGCAAAGAGACACTGAACCCTCAATTGCTCCCGGTAGTTAGCTTGCACCCTGCGTGGTAGCTGCTGCTGCTGCTATCGGTGTATGAATGTGTGTGTGATTGGGTGAATGTGTACAAAACTATGTAAAGGGCTTTGAGTCTGTGAAAAACCAGGGAAAAGCGCTATATAAGTGGAGTCCATTTAACCATTAAACTGTAATGTAAGATATAACATTTGTTTGTGTTTTGGTGCACACGCTGAAAGTGTTATTGTGGTGAAACATCTTAAGAATAAATCCAGTTGTTACATAAGCGTCTCACTCTGTCTCCATAGCAACAGGTGAAAACATGTTGTGTCATCACCTTCTGACATAACACACTCACACACACACAGTCTCACAAACACACACACACAGTCTCACACACACACACACAGTCTCACACACACACACACAGTCTCACACACACACACACACACACACACACACACACACACACACACACACACACACACACACACACACACACACACACACACACACACACACACACACACACACACTCTCACAAAGAGGTGTTACACATTGTTTAGGCGATCGTGTCAATTCTTTTGCTGGTCAAGTATTTGTGACGTCACTTCCGGTGTGCACTAGATTGTGGGTCAGAATCGCCCCAAATAGCAAGCAAGCATTATTTGGAAAAACAAAAGGTAGTTAAACAGCATATAGTGTAAAATTAAAGTTAAATATTTAGCTTTTAAATTCAGACTTTTATCCGAATTGTACAATCCAAATTAGAACTTAATAAAACACATTAACACAACCTGGGCATGTGTCACATAATTCCCTTTATTAGTTTGAAATGCTAAGCTAGTGCGGCTAAATTACATAAATACATAATGTGGATAATATCTTTGTACAAAACAAAACATTGATAGGACATAGAGATGGCAGGCGGTAGTGCGTGGGGCAAATTAAAGGTGGAGTCAGCGATTTTGTGTCAACGCTTGTTGTCAAAATCAAAGCACAGTACAGACAGGTAGCGGGTCGTGAGGAGATATTCACTGATTTTGAGAAAAAAATTATTTTGACAACAAGCGTTCTCCAGAATAACTGACTCCAACCATGACTGGAGTGGAATAGCAGTGTGTGTGTGTGTGTGAGCGTTTGTGAGTCTGTCTGTGTGTCTGTCTGTGTGTCTGTCTGTGTGTCTGTCTGTCTGTCTATCTGTCTGTGTCTGTCTGTGTGTGTGTGTGTGTGAATAGCAGATCAGGCGGACGTATCAAACAGTCTTTCAATCATCTCTTCCACCTCCTCCGGCCGATACTTGTGATATTTCTCTGGATTCTTGGTGAAAGAGATGTTGGCGCATCTGGATGGAACACAGAAGAAATGACATCACAAAAATGGAGAGATCTGATTGGCTCACAGCAGCAGATAGTGTTGCATTGTAGTGGTTAACATTTTTTTTTTATTTATGTTTTTCTTCTTTTTTTTTTATATAATTTCTATTTTAAAGGTGCTATGAGTAACTTCCAAATATTTCTGAAACAGTCTCATTTTCCCACTGATGATCATCAATTACATGTAACAGCAAACAAGACCATCAGTGCAAAGAAATGCTGTTCTGATATAGTTTTTCTTAATGTCTTTGTCATGGGTACGCTCACCCAGCTGGCGCAGTAAAAACACTACCGCTTTTGGCAAGGGGGCGCAAGAATTAACACAAACTGAAAGTACCTCGGAGCACCTTTAAAGCACATTGCATATATATTTTGTAAACTTTTTAGTAAAACATAGGTGGCTAACAAAACATTTTCATCATAGTATTTCTTTAGCTAAATGCCCAGTGGTCTCACCGGTGGAGGAATGCCCTGTAGGAGTCAGACACGACTCTCTTCTGTGCGTGGCGGATGAAGTCGCGCTGCTCCTTGTCCGGGATGGCCCAACCCTTCTGTATCTTACACAACTCCTCCAGACCCTCGTTAAAGCCCTGGGTAGACAGACAGGGGGGAACACAGCATTAAAAACCTCATATACGGGGCGCTTTGGTGGGGTAGTGGATAGAGCGTGTACCATATCGGCTCCGGCCTTCGTTGCAGTGGTCGCGGGTTCAAATCCCACCCGTGGACCTTTACTGCAGGTCACCCCCCCCCCCCTCTCTCTCTGTCTCCCTATTTCAACTCTGTACTATCTAATAAAGCTTGATAATGCAATTAAAAAAAAATTAAATAAATGATTTACAAGACAAATATATTAATGTAAATTGTTAAAATGCTACAATTCTTGTAACATTGTATGTACATTGTCGCAAAAAAGAAATGTAGCCATTGTCACCATTGTGAAATATAACAACCTGTGTGATATTTTTTATTTTTTTTTTAACCTTTATTTATACAGGTAAATCCCATTGAGTCCGAAGACTCTTTTGCAAGGGAGACCTGTTCCCATTTACACGTTACCATTCACACACTCATTCATACACCGATAGCAGGCTAACTATCGACATTCACACGAGGCAAGGTGGGTGAAGTGTCTTGCCCAAGGACACAACAACTATGACACAACTGGCAGGGCGGGGATCGAACCTCCAACCCTTTGATCATCGGCCGACCCGCTCTACCACCTGAGCCACAGTCGCCCTAAATATGCTCAAACAAGATATGTGCATCTCTTGTCTAACAACAAGCAATACAAATACATGTAAAAAAAAACTAATAAAGAAAATGATATACTATTGGGGTATGTCTCTACCGGCTGGTCTATCACATGAAATCCCAATGCCCGTGTGTGTGGTTGTAACGTGACAAAAATGTGGAAAAGTTCAAGGGGTATGAATACTTTTACAAGGCACTGTGTATATAGAGCAGAAAACAGGTCGGATCCACTGCATAGATAGAGCGACAGTTCACTTTGATTTTTCACACTCAAGTCAAGACTCTTTTTTTTTTTTTTAGAATATTTCAAACGTGGAGAGAAATATCTGTGAACCCACCTTGAATTTGTCTTTGATCACTTGTCTCTCTTTATCTTTCAGCTGCGGGAAGAGAAAGATATGTCAGTTATATAATGTCAACAAAGCAAGAGTATGAGATTTTGAGCGCAGGGGAAAACCCTTTCATGTGTTACATATTCATTATCAAGAAGACCGTAGGGGAAGGGACAGATGCTAATAAAGAGATTAAATACAATACATCAAATACAAGATCATTTTTTTTTCAAGTGGTGAAAGTGGCCAAGGTAAGTCTGAAAATGTGTCTAGCTAGTACATTACATACGTACACTGTATGTTTATGGATTGACCTTGTAGGTGAGAGTGACACACACACACACACGCACACACACACACACACACACACACACACACACACACACACACACACACACACACACACACACACACACACACACACACACACACACACACACACACACACACACACACACACACACACACACACACACACACACACACACACACAATAAATTCTTCTTGTCACCATCATCCCATATTATCACAATTGTGTCTGTAAACAGTTCTCAGTATTTTTTAAGTTCCTTAACACTCTCACACACACACACACACACACACACACACACACACACACACACACACACACACACACACACACTCACACACACACACACCTGTGCCAGAACTCATACACACATGTTAAAGCTGACACTAGTTGAACAGTAATAAAGTTGTTACCTTGGTGCCGGGCTGGAACACCGGCATGTTTCTGTCGGTGAGATGTTCCGTCACTCTGAACCAACTGCAATCAAACGCAACAGGAATGTTACACACTCATTAAAACTACACTGAACACACACACACACACACACACACACACACAAAAGCAAGCATGCACACACACACACAAACAGGGAGACACACACATACAAAAGCAAGCACGCACGCACGCTCACACACACACACACACACACACACACACACACACACACACACACACACACACACAAACAAACACAAAAGCAAGCACGCACGCTCACACAAAAATACACACACACACAAACAGGGAGAGACACACACGCAGACGCTCACTCACTCACTCTCGCACGCTCACACACGCACACACACACACTCACTCATACACACACACACACACACACTCACTCACTCACACACACACACAGTAGCCTACCTGCTGCGGTACATCTGGATCTGCTGTTCGATCAGCTCTCTGTAGGAGTTTTCTGCTTTCCTCTGAGTCACTGTGACCAACTGAATCAACTCAGACCTGAACACACATTCACATAGACATGAAACATTAACTATTAAAACCACCATTATTATTATTATTATTGTTATTATCATCATCATCATCATCATCATCATCATCATCATTATTATTATTATTATTATTA
>NC_137224.1:2207387-2249887 GCF_949987685.1 Ammodytes marinus | reverse complement strand
ATTATTTTACTGTTTATATATTTTTTATTCCCAACAGATTACAGCTGCCGTATTAAAAGTGGAGTCAGTGATTCTGGAGAAAGTGTTTTTTTCAAGATCAGTCAATATCTTCTTTTTTTTTTTAGTAAAGTGAATTTGACAACAGGCTTTTTTCTGTGAGTGAGTGAGTGAGTGAGTGAGTGAGTGAGTGAGTGAGTGAGTGAGTGTGTCTGTGTGTGTGAGACCTGCAGTGTAGAGTCGAACTCTGCCTTGTTCATCTTGAGGTGTCTCAGGATGGGGAAGATGGTCAGGACGGCTGAGTAGTCGTGACGCATTATCGCCCGGCGCGCTGCGGACACGATGTTGTCTCCTTCAAGCATCAAGTTATCTAGCGCCTCCTGTGGACAGACATGGAATAGCAGGTTAAATATATAGGAAACTGATGTGGAGGCATGAGAATTAGGGCCATGTTAAAGGTGCACTGTGCAGTTTATGCGGATGGGTGTTTGTTGACATTTGCAGAGCTTGCAGTTAGTTTACCAAACATACAAACTCCACATGTTATTCTTAGTATTGAATAATTATGTCATCATAAATCAAAACTAAATGATTTTCAGGACCATGGAACTAAACGTAAGACTATAGCAAAACTGTGTGCCCTGCTGCTGTAAACAACAACAGTGAAACAGTAACTTTTCAGGAAGCTTTCTAACTTCAAACAGTGTTCCAGGGATCACATTTTCCCTGTGAGGAAAGTTTGTTTATTCAGTTATGAGAATATTACTTAGAAACTGTTCACTTCTTTGACACGCCCAAAGTTCCTCGTAGCACCTTCAACATATTCAATACATAAACAAAGTAAAACTAAAAATATATAAAAAGTAATATGTGTTATCGTGACCTGAATGAGTGAGTCGAAGGTCTTCTTCTGGTGGTGCTCTGGTATGATCTCAGTCAGCAGAGAGTATTCGCTCTGAGCCAGCTTCACAAAGGCACTGATGCAGTGGATGTACGAGTCAATCTCTATGTCCAGCACGTCATCTTTACCTAGAATGTACATGAGGAAAGAATACAGTTATATTCATAGCAACCAGAAGATTTTCATATAATATATAATTAGACAGTATGTAGCTGTGGGTTGGGTTTATGTGTGTTTAATATTGAGGCTAGACACTGCAGGTGAATAGGGTAACAGTTTAACTTAAAAAAAAAGGTGCTAGGAGGAACTTTTAAATATTTCTAAAACACTACCGCTTTTGTCCAAAGGGGGTGCAAGAATGAACACAAACTGAAAGTTCCTCGGAGCACCTTTACAGTATGATCATGAAATGTTGCCAGTTTAATTTACTTTGTATCTCTTTGAAAATCAAAGATCTAGATGTTGGATGAAGCCAAAGTTAAAGGGACACTGTGTAACATTTTAAGTAATTTATTAGCTAATATCAATATCCTCATTCATAAATATGTCCTCATTGGTGTAAAATCACCTCTGCCAATAATCTGAATTATCCTCCTGAGCGTAGAATTACAAATATTAATATTACATTTTGTACATTGAGCAGGCAAGTCTTATGGAGGAATCCATGTTTTTGGAATGTCATCAGGTGCATTGTTTAAAATTTTGAATTGTTCTTGTCCTTGAAGGCCACTGTAGCTTCTGTTATTATTCCTAAGGGTTGGGGTTACCCAGGGAGCGATGCATTCTAGAACTTTGTAGAATGTTCTTGATGATGTCATATTACACACTGCACCTTTAATAAAAGTTAAAATCTGTATTTAATTTTTACAACATATTAGGACTACAACATTATTATTATTATTACAACATTTTGACAAAACAGAATTTGGTAAAGAACCTTTTTTTTTTTTCATTTTATAAATCCAGAAATAAGATTATCAGGTCTTAAGAATGTATTAACATATGAACAAATCCTTCTGTAATAACCTTCAGAATAGTGCTATGAATGATTATGAATAGTTTAGTTAGATGTAAGTGCATTAGAAGTTGAGATCTCTTGTTCAGACATGTTGAGATAATGTCTGTTAAAGATGGTTGTATAGGAGAAATATACAGACTCAAACAGACAAGGTTTAGTCAAATAAACACCTAAATGTACATGTTGGACCTTTTGATTCATACTAGTCTGAAAGAAGCCATTGTTATAGGAGAAAAATAGACACAAATCTCAAAATGTGTGCTTTAACTTGCAGTATCTCACCTCAATATGTATGCTGTCTGTATACTTGTCTGGATATTTAAAATACATTCGACTTTGGTGTCTTAACTAACTTCCATGTTGTTTTCTTGTTGGTATTTTTCCTTCTCTTGAGCGTGTGCCCCTGGAACTCACCTTGGGCGGCCCCGTGCTTGTCGTTCGGAGCGTCGGAGTGCAGTTTCAGAGTGATTCGCGGGTCTAGATCGTAACCTGGGTGGGTGGGTTGGCGTAGCAACGTAAACATTTAGCCTATAGTCAAAAAAACCAACGGGGTCTCCTGACTATAAGCGCAGGGGCAAAAAACCTTAAACCTTAAACCAACCACCACCAAGCAGTGAGGATAGAGGGGGGGGGGGGGGGGGGGCACCCACTGAAGACACGCTCCCAGAGAAGTTATTGCTGTGTGTGTGTGTGTGTGTGTGTGTGTGTGTGTGTGTGTGTGTGCATAACGGCGGTACAATATAACCAAGGAGACAGACACAGAGACACCACAGAGGAAGAGAGGGAGAGAGAGAGAGAGAGAGAGAGAGAGAGAGAGAGAGAGGGGTGTGTTACCTTCCGAAGGAGTGAGGTTAGAGCCCCCCTTTTTCCCATCCAGCCCATGCTGTGAGTACTGTTTCAGAAGGTTCTGAGCCTTTCGAATGGTCCCTGCTCCCAATAACACAGGAGAAGAAGAAGGAGGAGGAGGAAGTGGAGGTCCAGACAGCCAGGAAATAAAAGAGTAGAAGAAGAGAGAAAGAAAGTAGAGCTAGGAAGTAAGACTGGGGCTGTGTTCCAATACCTACAGTATACCTTCTGTTCTACTATTTAGTATGGTAGAAAAAAAAGATTTAGGATGTCCTGATTCTTGTGGTCAGATTTAGTATGCTTTAAAAATACCCGGATGTCTACTAGATATAAAAGCAAGAGGCAAGATCAAGGCGCAATGTTATGATGAAATAAAAGAGTAAAAGTATGTCCCAATAGTGTGCCTACTGCATCCTAACTAGATTCTTTTTATGGTCTGATGTAGTATGTAGAATAGAGAAAAGCAAGAGATTTGGAATTTGGAATTTACCTAATTTAAATCAACATCAGTGAGCCAATGAGCATTCAGTATGCTTAATGTGAGGGCTGTGTGTAAATAAATAATTGAATTTTAATCGCAATTTTGACTTCCGAAAAATAAAACTCAAATCATCATAATAAAAAAAAGAAAAAGATAATTTTTCAATTTTCGTATCGGAATTTTTTTTAACGCTACCCAGCCCTACTAGGAAGTGAGTTATGGAATACAGACAGCAACCACCGATAAAGGGCAGCAGAGGTGTGTGTGTGTGTGGGGGGGGGGGGGGGGGGGGGGGGGGAGGGGGGGATAGAGGAGCCTATCACCGCAACTACACAACAAAAGGATAACCAAGTTAAGTGAGTGAGAGACAGAGCAAACTAAAAGCTACTTCTTGAAAAACACCGTCGAGTGTAAGAGCAAAAATACACAGGTTAGATCAACACAAAAACAGCCATCACAGTTCATACAATTAAGTTAACAACACAGTCATATCCAGAGCATTAATGATACTAATATTACCATAACATACATTGTGTTAAAATAGGCAGCAATCTACCGTAACATTGAGTTATATGGTTTTAGACATATACGTAGACAGAAATCTAAAAAAGTATATTTAAGTATATCAAAATATTCAAACACAGTGTCTCAGTAGCGTGTGTTAGTGAGTTAGTATGAAGCATGTGGCAAAACACTCAAAGCTGCATTCACTGACTATAGGTTTTGGTTTTGTGGTTTTTTTGAGGAAATAAATAAGCCGAAAAAACAAGCAGCAAACACTGAGCAACGTTATCAACCTGGTGGAGTTATGGTGTTCAATAAAATAGTTAAAGGAATACTTCACCCATACAGAACCGGCGTTCTATCATTATAAAATCGCTATTATAATATAATGAATGAGGTTTTTCTTCCCTCAGTCTTCCCTCAGTCTTCCCTTGGCCCAGCTGTCCTGTTAATCCTAACACTACATTTTACCATGTGTGATGTCACACATGGGAAAATGACGGGTTAGACAGTGAGACCATAAAACACTCTTTCTGCCTTTTCTCAGGCTAGGTTGAACCGATTCTTTAAAAAAAATTGCACATTTATAATACATAGGATGTCAGAGTTCAATACACCTTCATATTTCCACTGGTGAAGTAGGGCTTTAAATGAATGTCTGATATTTAATCTCAATGCAACCTACAACTAAACCTTTGTTAATTTAACAGATATTACATTGCTTTTTCATACATCGACTCACTACTTACTAACTTTTATAAACTATCAATTCATTGTTGTAACAGTAAAAGTGTTTTGAAGACACTGTTTTTTTAGCACAAGCGATAGGAAAGACGCAGTAGCTGTGACATACATTATTTCAAAACTCAAGCAGCGCTGCAAACACATTATTCTCAATTATTTATAAACAATATCGAATTCTACAAACTCCTCTGATCAACACTACACACATACACATACACACACACACACACACACACACACACACACACACACACACACACACACACACACACTTCTGTCACAACATGCACACACACGTCCACCAACACAACTCATGTACACACAAACCCTTTGTGAACTCTGTGGCCTCTAGTTTCATGGTGGTGGCAGACTTTTTTTCCAATTAAAAAAAAAATTGCAGAAAATTGAAAGATTTAAGTATTGTATAGCGAACAGGGTCACTCTCGAGAAATAAAGACCGTCAAGGTGAACACAATTTTGCCCGTAGGTCCATAGCAACAGTGATTTATCCTTAACAACAATCATTATCTAGAAATAACAGACCGTAGAATGCTGTGATTGACCAATTAGAATGCAGCATTTATCAGTGCCGCCGTGTAATAAATATACAGTGTATATATATATATAAGTAGCTGAACCATACTGCTCATTATTTTTAATCATATCCACCTTTTCAGCCTATTACGATAGATTGCTGCAGTTTCCATGACTACACTGTGCACTGCTTGAATGTATTATTATTTTATTTAATGTAGACATTCTTTTTTTACAAGCCTATTAACCCTGTATATCTTGTCTATACTAAGGATCTGTTTTAAAATGTGCTATTTAAAGCCACTACGAGTAACTTTTAAATATTTCTGAAACTGTCTAATTTTATGTGACAGCAAACGAGACCAGACCAAAGAAAGAATGCTATTTTTATATAGTTTTTCTTAATGCCTTTGTCATGGGTATACGCTCACCCAGGAACAACAGCTGGCGTAGTAAAAACCACTACCGCTTTTGTCCAAAGGGGGTGCAAGAATTAACACAAACTGAAAGTTCCACGAAGCACTTAAAAAAAAAACATACAGACCACATTGAAACTAGAGGCCAGTAAACAACATCTACACTTAAAAGAACAAACTCAATTTCTCCACAAAACTGTCACCACCTCATCTGATTATATAATTATTATCATTACGATTTATATACATTTTTCCTAGCCATTCAACGATGCTAAAATCACCTCACAACTCACTGCTATACAATCTCATGCTGTCACTCACTTTCTATTCTAATGCACAGAAGCAAAAGCACGCGGTGGCACACACACTAAGCCTTTACCTGGGATGAAGACTGATGTCACAATATTTGGGATTTTTTTATATGAAAGAAGGAAAAGTATATGAAGGGTTAGTCAACAGGGAAACACAGTGAGATAGTGTGGTAGTGCTCTTGGGGGATCATTAGAAATAGGATTCAAATAAAGTGGTGTGGATGTGAAGTGGTCATTTTGAATTTTAAATGTAATCAAAACACACACGGCGTAGAGAAGATTGTAGATTTGTGTGTGATTAAAAAAAAGGTGTAATTTAAAAAAGGAGGAGGAGTCAGCGATTATGGAGAACGCTAGCTGTTTAAAATCACTAAAATCAGTGAATATCTCAAGATTCTGCTACCTGTCAGTACTGTGTGCACACCGAAACAAAATCTGGTGTTAATTAATACACAGCCTAGGCTCTGTAAATGGACATGTTGCTAGCTACACTTTTCCCCCCCTTTGTTTAAATACACTTTGTTTACATGCCAGTTTACAGAGCCTAGGCTGTGTATTAACACCAGACAAAGTACCGTACGAACAGGTAGTGGATCGAGAGAAGATATTCACCAATTTTGACAAAAAAAAAAGTGATTTTGTCAACAAGCGTTCTCCAGAATCACTGACTCCACCTTTAAATAGTCCACATTATGCATATATCATGCTGCTTTGTGTGTGTGTAGTGTGGTGATTAGAGAGTTAAGTGTAGCGATCGGTACTGCCTGTGTGTGTGTGTGTGTGTGTGTGTGTGTGTTAGGGTTAGTGTCTGTCTGTGTGTGTTGTGCTGACCTGGTCTCTTGGGGGCCTTCTTGGTGGGCGTGTCTTTGCGTTTGGTCTGGACAGCGGGCGAGTACAGCACCCCGGAGGAGGCGCTGTTCTTACGGAAGTGATCCTTCAACCCTTTGATGGAACGGTCCAGCTGGTTGGAGCGGATCTGGAAATACACGTTCATGAAATCTAGAAGGAGAGGAAAGAGGAGATGGCACTGGTTAAAAACTGCTGTTAATCTATGTATTGTTAAATTAAGTTATCTTTATTAGTCAATTTACACAAGGCTACATTGAAATTCGTCTTTTCGCATTTCCCCTTTCAAGTTCCCACACTCCAGAGGGGGTCAGAGCGCAGGGTCAGCCATAGTACAGACAGACAGACAGACAGACAGACAGACAGACAGACAGACAGACAGACAGACAGACAGACACACTCCAGAGGGGGTCAGAGCGCAGGGTCAGCCATAGTACAGCGCCCCCTGGAGCAGTTCGGGGTTAAGTGTCTTGCTCAAGGACACAATGGTAGAGATGGTGGTGCACCGTAGATGTAATAGCAGCCACCACTAGTTTTACTACTAACACCCTCCTGTCCGGTGCCGGGGATCCAGTTAATTCATGCAAAAGGCCAAAAGTTTTAAATGTTGAACTATTCCTAAATCTCTACCTGTGAAAGCTGGATATCAGGAAAAGTAAAAGAGCAAAGCTATAGATAAAG
The DNA here is from genome assembly GCF_949987685.1 of Ammodytes marinus. Taxonomy (NCBI): domain Eukaryota; kingdom Metazoa; phylum Chordata; class Actinopteri; order Uranoscopiformes; family Ammodytidae; genus Ammodytes; species Ammodytes marinus. The sequence goes on along the minus strand of NC_137224.1, from coordinate 2,242,608 downwards.
CAGTAAGCAATGAGAAATCAAAACAAAAACACACACACACACACACACACACACACACACACACACACACACACACACACACACACACACACACACACACACACACACACACACACACACACACACACACACACACACACACACACACACACACACACACACACACACACACACACACACACACACACACACACACACACACACACACAGGCTTGATCATCTATCCCATATAAAAACCTTATCCACACATACACACAAACCCCTCCCCCCCACCACACACAAACACCCCCCCCCCACACACACACAAACACACACACGTATAAAAACCTTAGCCATACCCTGGTTGCGTCCGTACTCGACCAGCCATCCGGCGATGCAGATGACGTCTTGCAGCACGGCTTCAGGCAGGTGTTCCAGCAGCACCTCCTCCTGCACCTCCATGTCCTCGTCCACGCTGATGGCGTCCAGGATGAGGATGGGCGGGACGGGCTTACTGTAGCGCGTCAGCAGGCTCCGGAACTCGGCCTCCAGCAGCTCCTTGCCCTTCTCAAAACGAGCTTTCTGCAGAGGAGATATGAGACATTTTGGATATTTTATAAACATGTAGGAGCAACAGATATTAGAATCACTCGTATCATCTAAAGAAAGACTAATAAGTTAATTTTCCCAACATGTTGAGCAATTCCTTTTACATACATTTAAAAGGTGCTGTGAGGAACTTTCAGTTTGTGTTGATTCTAGCACCCCCTTTTGACAAAAGCGGTAGTGTTTTTACTACGCCAGCTGTTGTTCCTGGGTGAGCGTATACCCATGACAAAGGCATTAAGAAAAACTATATAAAAATAGCATTCTTTGCACTGATGGTCTCGTTTGCTGTTACATGTAATTTATGATAATAAGAGGAAAAATGAAACTGTTTCAGAAATATTTAAAAGTTCCTCGTAGCACCTTTAATATACAGATGAAGGTTAGTAATGTACCACTGTGTTGAGTTCGGGGCTGTCTGGATTGTTATCTTGAAAGTATTCCACGGCTTTCTGAATCTTTGCGATACAAGCGAGATACTCGTCCAGTCTGCCCGTCGGCCTGAAAACACACACATACACAAACAGAATAGAAATAAATGATATCATAAATGGGTCAGAGAGGGGAATGACATGCAGAGAACGCCCCGGGCTGGATTCTAAGTTTCTTCTACATCAAAGGCCACAACATAAAAAATAAAAAATAAATAATAAAATAACAAATAAATAAATAGATAAAATGCATTAATTAAAAATAATTTAAAAAAATTAAATACAAAAAATAATGATAATAAAAAATGAAAAATAAATAAATAATAATAATTAAAAAATAATTTGAAAATAAAATAAATAAAAAATAAGATGTCCCACCCTTCTCTGATGATCCTGTCGGTGTCTTTAGCCACGTGGTAGTAGCTGATGACGTGGTCCATACAGGACATGGTTTTATCCACGTTCTCCTGCAGACGCTGAAGGTTCTCCGTCTGTTTGTGAACCGGGATGATGGAGTTCTCCAGCTGCATGAGGCGGCTCTCGAACGAGGACAAAATGGAAACCTGACAGGCAAGACAAGGCAAGGCAGGTTTATTTATTTTTTAATTTAACTTTTATTTATCCAGGAGAAACCCTATTGAGATTAAAAATCTATTTTTCAAAAGGTGACCTGGCCAAGACAGGCAGAAAGTGCATTTAAAATATAGTAAAATCAAAAAAAATACATCAAGATTCAAGATTAGACATTAAACATTTAGACAGCGATGTGGAATGGCTGCAATGAAAATGACCTGACTGACAATATAGTTATTTTCTATGAAGCCTGTTTAACTTAATCACCCTATCATATTTTCAAACTCTTTTTAAAATATTGGTGAATCTGTATTCACAAAACCAAATAGAATGCATATTGAGGCAATCTTCGCCAACATTACATCATGGGAGCTCATTTTAAAGACCTGTACATATAATAGCAAAGGTGAATTATGCATCAGTGTGTGTGTGTATTCCTCTTACCATTCCATTGGTCAGCTGATCGCTTTTCTCCAGGTTTTCTCTGATGAATGACAGCGTTTCCTGCTCCTGTAACACACACACACACACACACACATACACACACACACACACACACAATGACTCGCTTCTCTCATTGTGTCATTACAAAGCAACATCCTATGTATCAATAAATAGCCATTTAAACATCAAATAAGGTCAATTGTTAACATATTTCTCTGTTATTGTCCGTTTATGACGGTTCCTTCCTAACTGACATGTACCTGCTTCAGTTTTTCCTCTATTTCCCGCTTTCGGGCAGAGGCGTCCTCGGTAGGAATCATTCTGGACGTTATTCCCATTAAACCACGTTCACTGGGGAATTAAAACAGATAAACAGTCTTATTAATGTCATAAAAACGACAAAAATAGGACTACCCAAAGACGCCGCTGTTGTGGGAAGCTAACAGCAACGTCAAGCTAGGCAGTTTAGCCGTTACAAGGCAAGTATGTCCAGCTAGAGTTTCAAACTAAAACTCCCAGCTGCTGATTTTGATGATAATTATTTGCAAACAAACAAAAAAACGACAAGAAAGTCTGACGTTTTATATAAATATTAGTCACCTACGTGTTTTTAATGTACTGTATTGATTCTCCTCCTTCAAGAGCTTTGTGTGTATTCTTGTCCACAAAAAAATAAATGTATCGACCTTTATTTTGAAGTATGTACCGATGTCAATAAGGGCGAGGCTTAAATTTTCTTCCGGGTTAAGACAGTCTTGTGATCCCAATTCCTCCATAACTGCTGCTGAATAATATTAAGCGCTCCTGGGAGTTTTTGGGACACATTTGACACCGTTTTTGAATAAGGATTTTGTGACCGTATAAATATATCTATGGTTGTGTAACCGTAGAAGAAAAAATAGCAGTTGATGGTGTGAACTTAGTAAAAAAACAACTAGCCTAGCCTAGCATCCGAGTGATCACCTGACTCTAAACTAGCAATATGGCGTTTATAACAGCGAACTGGAACCCATTGGGAGACGCTTTTTATCGTAAAACCGACTTGTATGAGATGTGTTGGAGCTTACGGGACGGACTGAGGGACTCGCTAGTGGCAGCAGCCCCGTACGGAGGGCCCATAGCGCTGCTTAGAGAACCGCACAGGAGGTCTCCAAGCTCCCGACCTCAGCTAGAAATCTACGCCGCCTCAGGTGCGTCCATCGCCGGGTTCCCGTGGAAGAGCGGCCCGGTGGTTCATCTGGGTTGGACCGTGAGTGATGAACTGTTGTGTATTCAGGAGGATGGATCGGTGCTTATCTATGATCTGTTTGGGTCGTTCAAGAGACACTTCAGTATGGGACAGGAAGTGGTGCAGTCCCAGGTGTTAGGTAAGTGTTATATAGGTTCATGTATCATTTAGGCAAGGCAAGTTTATTTCTATAGCACAATTCAGACACAATGCCAATGATAAGACATTACATTTACGAATATGTGCATACATATGCATGACTTGACAGTATGACTGACATGATGACAACTTATGCACTGAAGGGGCAAATGTAAATTAAATTGTCCACTTGGTTAAGAGGAGATTGCACATCATGCCCTATTATTAATTACACTCTATTAAAGGAATTGCAAATGGTAAAAACAACAATAAAGAAAATGCCCTTGATGTAAGAAACTACACACGATGAGGAGTTGTACATGCATCAGATTTCTAACCACTATACCACGAGTGCCCCTTGGGTTCTGTCGTTTTTGAACCAACCTGGCAAAATAATTTCTTTCAGGATTAATAAAATCTAATCTTCTCTATCTCTTTATCCTAGAGGCCAAAGTGTTCCACTCTCCGTATGGCACGGGCGTGGCCATAGTAACAGGCTCCTCCCGCTTCACCTTGGCGACCAACATAGACGACCTGAAGCTGCGTCGTCTCCCCGAGGTCCCCGGGCTGCAGGGGAAGCCGTCCTGTTGGGCTGTACTCACTCAGGACAGACAGACTAAAGTCCTGCTGTCCAACGGCCCTGAACTATACATACTGGACAATACCTCATGCATCAACGTGTCTCCTCCAGGTAATGTAACAGACAGACATACTGTTACTAGAATTATTTCATCAAACTACCCAAGTGTTTGAATAATTGAAACTGAGTCAGGCCTTCTTGGAAGCAGGTGAATTTACTTGCAAACAGCATACAAGGGTCAAACAACATGTATCGCAAGTGGGCTTACATGATTGAATACATCGAATGAACAGTGTACAGAGATTATATGTAGTGAAATGTGTAGGCGTATACACTCGGTTTGTGTGTCCAGCCCGTTTTGCTGGCGAAAGCAGAAACATTTTAATTAGGCAGATATTCCCAGAAATTCATCTCAGCTGGTGTTATCCTTCATACAATGTCTGATAACAGAATATGGGGAGTGAAACTACTGTGCACATGAATGCGTCATACCTCTGTATGTGCCAAAATCTTATTAGGCAGTTTCTTCTTCAAGGCTAAACAACAACTTTGTCCTGGGACAAAGTTCAACAGCCAGAAAGCATGTATTGTGCATTAAAATATTATACAATAAAGCAAATTAAATTCTGTTAACATTCCACCCTTTTTATAATATTTAATGCTACATTTAGGTAACACTTCAAAGCAAAAGGGCAAAGCATATGAGTAAATATATTTCAGTCAAGCAGAATAATATCAAGTACATCAACATCACAGTTGTGAAAATGCAAGTTTGTGTACTGGTGCAACGTCGTCTATGTACAGTTTCAGAGAGGACAGTTTTTTGCAGAAGCCAGGGAACAGGAACCAAGATCGTCTTGATGGTCAACAAGTCCCTTTGTGGCATTTTGACGCAAAGTGTCCTTCATATCACAGTCACTGGGGGAATGGTTAGGTATTACCATAACCTATTCAGATTGTTCCTCAGTGTCCAATTGTCCTTATTGAAGCATGGTCAGCTTCGTCTTCTCCTTGCATCTGAAACAGAATGAATTTGAGCAGTAACATGTTCTCAAAAGAAATGCTCATCATTCTGCCAGGGTTGTTTCTAAAATATCATCCTATCCGCATTGCTTGCTCTAGATGTCACAATTAACGCACAACAACATTTTAGGATAGGTTTGATTTCATTCTTCAGTTCACATTTTTTTTTTCTGTGTTGGGTAGAATTCGCACACACATTGTCTGTGTCTGGGCTCAGTTACACACACATAGTGCCACCCCTTTTCTCACTGCACGGAGACTACGTCTCCCACGCACATTTTTGCACAGACTGAAATCATACACACACATTCTTGTGCTCTCTCCTTTTCTCCTTTTCACAGAGACTGAGTCTCAGTTAGACACACATGTATTTCATTCATCACATAACACATTATGATCACATTGTTCAGCACACAAATCCCTTTTAACTTGTAGTTCAAATCAAAAGCATTGAATAATTCTTTTTAGTGAACATTTTCATAAAAAGAACACAAAAGAACGCTTTTTTTTAAGTTTATGCTGGGACTTCAAATGATTGACTGCACCTTTAATCTTTAAGGTTTACTATGGGGCTTGGATTGGCAAGATATTTAGCTCTAAACTTTAAAGCGTTTAGCAATTTAGTCAGAACTCTGGTCATCTTTAGGAGACGAGCATTTTATAACCCATCATAACAGCATAACAATTGTATGCACACTTACAAAACCTTCTATCTCCCTTCCCCTACATACTTTTTCTTTCTTTATAACATCCATAAACAATCAGTTCCAAACAATCTTTTTCCTCTTACACTTTCAACGACATTCTCTTATTCATCTCTTTGGCCACCACCTTTCTCTTTACTGTTCACTCTTTTTACAAGTAATTTAATTTTTAAAATGTAAAATCTAACATTAAATTACCCAGTAATCTATTTAAACAGGGTGAACACCCCTATTCCCTCCAATTGATTAACAAAATTCACCAATTTAAAACTAGAACACCCTATGTGATGTATTCTAAACAAAACTAATAAGTCTACTCTGCAGTTGTAGACTATTGACAAACATAACAAAACAAAACAAATAAACAACCTGTCATAGACTAACTCCCTGGAGCAGTACTATATCCCCAGGCTAAGTAACAACAAGCAGCCAGATATCAATTTGTTTCCATAAAACCTTCCCGAATTACAAAGAACTCTCAGTTTAATGGAACAAACTATATCTGTCAGAATAAAGGGACCACCCTCGACCCTACACTAATGATCATTTTTGAGACTTTATTTGTTGTGAGTGTATTTCCTCAAACACTACAGGTTGAGATAGGTTTGTCTCTAGTGCATCTTCCCAAACACTACAGGTTGAAATATTTTTCTCTTTAGTGCATTTTCCCAAACACTACGATCAGTTATTCTCCCTTACGGTAAAACCATGAGAAATACTGCTTCATAAACTAGTTTATCTACCTAATACATAAAACAAAGGAATTCCTAATTCCTGGACAAAACAAAATCAGCTGTTTATATTCACCTGATTTCAAGAAAGCCTCGACTCGCTCAGTTTTGGCTCTGGATTCCGTCACCCCTCCTCCGTCCAAGTAGAGTCTGCAGACAGCCTCTTTTGTAGCAATGTTCACTGGAGGTCTTTTGTCGAGAGTCGTGGACTCCCCCGTGCCCGGTGCAGGCTCTTCTCGTCCAGAGGATGAGGATGTTGGATCCGGCAACTCGAAGGACCATTTGTTACTAGAATTATTTCATCAAACTACCCAAGTGTTTGAATAATTGAAACTGAGTCAGGCCTTCTTGGAAGCAGGTGAATTTACTTGCAAACAGCATACAAGGGTCAAACAACATGTATCGCAAGTGGGCTTACATGATTGAATACATCGAATGAACAGTGTACAGAGATTATATGTAGTGAAATGTGTAGGCGTATACACTCGGTTTGTGTGTCCAGCCCGTTTTGCTGGCGAAAGCAGAAACATTTTAATTAGGCAGATATTCCCAGAAATTCATCTCAGCTGGTGTTATCCTTCATACAATGTCTGATAACAGAATATGGGGAGTGAAACTACTGTGCACATGAATGCGTCATACCTCTGTATGTGCCAAAATCTTATTAGGCAGTTTCTTCTTCAAGGCTAAACAACAACTTTGTCCTGGGACAAAGTTCAACAGCCAGAAAGCATGTATTGTGCATTAAAATATTATACAATAAAGCAAATTAAATTCTGTTAACACATACATACATACAGTCAGACAGACAGACAGACAGACAGACAGACAGACAGACAGACAGACAGACAGACACTCACTCACAAAGGCATTTGATTTACAAGGAAATGTTTATTTTTTAAAGGTGTAGGCTGAAGCGTTATCTCATTATTTCGATGGAGTATAAGGGCCACAATGAGGAAAAAATACGGAACAATAGTACAAAAATGAATTTGTAAATTCACAAGAATAAAGTTCTGCAGGGAAGGCTGCCATGTTGGGTCGTATTCTACATCACATCTTTACACCATATCAAAGCTGTTCCACGAGTTAACCTTGTTACTGATATAATCCCATATTCCTTCTATTTGTCCTGAACTCTTGTTTCATTATATTTTTTCCAGGTCTTGGTCCTCAGGCAGGGAACATCGTGAGCATGTGTGTGTCTTTCAGCTACAAATACCTGGCTCTCTTCACGGACACGGGACACCTGTATACGGGCCTGTCCCACCTGCAAGACAAACTCATTCAATTAGACACCAAGAAATCCACCCCTCCCAAACAGATGGTGTGGTGTCGGAGGCCCAAGAGCCAGCAGCCGTCTGTAGTGTTAATGTGGGACAAACTACTCATGGTGGTGGCGGGCGACTGTCCCAAAGAAACCATCCAGTTCCCCTTAGAGGATCTGTGCGTTTTGATTGGAGAGTTGGATGGAGTTCGGATCATCAGCTCCACCAATCAAGAGCTGCTTCAAGAGGTAAGTTAGTCAGTTAGTGTAGTTTGTTTTGTTGTACATGTTAAAGGTGCTCTGAGGAACTTTCCGTTTGTGTTAATTCTTTCACCCCCTTTGGACAAAAGTGGTAGTGTTTTTACTAAGCCAGCTGTTGTTCCTGGGTGAGCGTATACCCATGACAAAGGCATTAAGAAAAACTATATAAAAATTGCATTCTTTGCACTGATGGTCTCGTTTGCTGTTACATGTTATTTATGATCATCAGAGGAAAAAATTAGATTGTTTCAGAAATATTTAAAAGTTCCTCATAGCAACTTTTAAAAGAATGCAACTGCAAGATATAACTTTAACAAAAAAGTCCCACACTCTTTTAGATTGATGTGTAGTTTCTTCAATAGCTCCCACATGACATCCATTGACTCAAAATGTCTATTATTTTTTCATCAATAGCTTTATTAGGTGATTGTCAATATAAACGATATGGATACCGTTTTCTTTAATATTCCACAGGTCCCTCTGGTGTGTCAGGACATCTTTAAGATCGCCTCCATGGCCCCCGGCGCGCTGCTGCTCGAGGCCCACAGAGAGTACGAGAAGTCCAGCCAGAAAGCCGACGAATATCTCAGAGAGATCAAGGAGCAAAGCATGCTGGGAGAAGCCGTGCGACAGTGTGTGGAGGCGGCGGGCCACGAATACGACACCAACACGCAAAAATCCCTCTTGAGGGCCGCGTCATTCGGCAAATGCTTTCTCACCGATTTCAGTCCCGATGCGTTCGTTTCGACCTGCCGCGAGCTACGTGTGCTAAACGCTGTTCGAGATAGCGCCGTTGGACTGCCGCTGACGCACACGCAATTCAAGCAAATGACCCTCCAAGTGCTCATTGATAGATTGGTGTACCGGCAGTTTTACCCACTGGCGATTGAAATTTGTCGGTACCTAAAAATCCCAGATTACCAAGGCGTGAGCAGGGTGCTTAAACATTGGGCTTCTTGTAAAGTGCAACAGAAAGATCTCTCGGACGACGCTATAGCCCGAGCGGTGTGTGTGAAAGTCGGGGATTCTCCGGGTGTGTCCTACTCGCACATAGCGGCAAAAGCGTACGAGTGTGGCCGCACCGAGCTGGCCATAAAGCTGCTGGATTTCGAAGCGCGATCGGGAGAACAAGTTCCGCTGCTCTTAAAGATGAAGAGAAGTCAGCTGGCGTTAAGCAAAGCAGTAGAAAGCGGAGACACCGATTTGGTCTACACGGTGGTGACGTACCTGAAAAACGAAATGAACCGCGGGGACTTTTTCATGACTCTGCGCAACCAACCGGTCGCGATGAGCTTGTACCGGCAATTCTGCAAACTGCAAGAACAGGAGACCTTGAAGGATCTCTACAACCAAGACGACGACCATCAAGAAATGGCGAATTACTACGTCGGAGCCAGCTACAAGGAGAAAAGGTTGGAAAGCCGTTTGTCGGTCTTGCAAAGCGCCGTCGACGAATACAACAAAGCCAAGAATGAGTTTGCGGCGAAAGCTACGGAAGACGAAATGCGTCTGTTGAGATTCCAGCGTAAACTTGACGATGAAAAAGGGGCAGGGCTACTCGGACTGTCCCTGCAATCGACCATGGAAACCCTGTTAGCGCTCGGGCTGCACAAGCAAGCCGAACAGCTTTACCGCGACTTCCGAGTGCCCGACAAACGCTACTGGTGGTTGAAGCTGAAATCGCTCGCGGACAAGGAAGAGTGGGAGGAGTTAGAGAAGTTTTCGAAAAGTAAGAAGTCGCCGATTGGCTATTTGGCGTTCGTGGAAGTGTGTATGAAAAGCAACAACAAGCACGAGGCGAGGAAATATGTGGCTAAGGTGACGCCGGAGCAGAAAGTGAAAGCGTGCCTGGCTGTAGGTGATTTGGACGGAGCCGCGGAGGCAGCCATCGAACGGAAGAACGAAGCGGAGATGGGCGCGGTGTTGGCAAGATGCTCCACCGCAGATAGACTGGTGGTGGAAAAGTTGAACCGGGCGTCCGCTGCCAAAAAGTGATCCGCCTTAAGAGTGTGTGTACAAAGACAGCAGGGTGTAGATGCTAAATAGTGATCCGTCTCAAGAGTATGTACAAAAAGAGCAGGGTGTTCTGCTGCTAAAAAGTGATCCTTAATGAGAGTGTATGTACAGATTCAGCAAGGTATACTGCTGTCAAAAAGTGAGCCTTGTTCAGAGTGTGTGTACAAGACTATGGTAGAGTATTAGGGCCACAAGAGAGAGAGATTAACTGAGGAAAATATGTATTTTTTTCAATAAGCGCTTCAAGAAAATATTCGAAAATGTCAAGAATGAAGTGGAAAGTCAAAGGCAAGCTGGAAAGATATTGACAGATTCAAACCAGGATCAAGAACTCGTCAGCAAAACGTTATTAAAACACAAATGATGCATCTTTGCTACAACCTTCTTTTTTTTTGTTAATGAAAGCAGACGTCCTCTAAGCTCCACTAATAACTGCACTGCACTGTATCAGAGTGAAGGGATTGAATATTTAGAAAAGGTTTTGCAAACATAGTGAAACAATGTTAACTTTCAACATGTTTTTTTTTTGGACTGGAAATGAAACCATACACACTTGTCAAAAATATTAAATTAATTTTGTGTCAGGCAAATTAATTAATCTGCATAAACATAATGGCGCTTAAAACTTTGTGTTAATGAGTGTAAATATTAATTATTATTATTTCCATGTATATGATATGGCTGCATACGACTGTATATAACTGCTTTTTGCACTCTGGTTAGACCCAACTAATTTTGTTGTATTGTACGTGTGTTACTGTGAAATGCCAATAAAGTGAAATCTAATCGAATACAATCTTGAATTAAAATTACTTTACTTTAATACTATTTATCAAATTTGCATGTAGGCCTATTATATGATGCTAAAATAAATTTGTTTTGGTACATGCATGCCAATAAAGGTTTTCAATTTGAAATTGAAATGTAGAATACTGGGGACCATGCCCTGCGTTCCAAATCACATACTATTTATTTTTACTACACTACATACACTACGCACAGAAGAGTTTTAGGGCCACAAGAGAGAAAAAAAAATCAGATAAGGAAGATTTTTTTTTCATTATGTCAAGAAATGTCGAGAATAAAGACAAATACTCCAAAATGCTATCGGAGTTATTGGGGCATTTATGTATTTTCAGCATACTACAAATGACGTGCATGTATTGGGACATCCTAAATCTTTTTCTGGCAAATTAAATAGTAGGGAAGTATGGGTATTGGAATGCAGGGATGGACAAGAATATTTTACATGCAATTACCTGAACTAACCCCTAGGTGTCGCTGCAGTCTTGACGCCAAAACTGTCAAATTTGAAGCAACAAAGTGCAATATTTAAAAAGATTTGGGCTGCGTTCCAATCCCCATACTTTCTGCTATTTAGTATGGTAGAAAAAAAGATTTAGGATGTCCCAATTCTTGTGGCAAGCATTAGGATGGTTAGAAATACCGTGATGCCTACTTCATCCAGCTGAGATTTTTAGTGTTGAAATCATCCTATTTGGGCGATTCTGACTCACAATCCAGTGCACACCGGAAGTGACTTCACATCGACAGAGTCCCCATATGAAAACAACCGGGGATGAGAAAGCTATAAAAGCAAGAGGCAAGATCAAGGTGCAATGTTATGAGGAAATAAAAAAGTTAAAGCATGTCTAAGAAGGAGTATGCGATTTGGAACGCAGGGTTGATTTAACTTTCCTTCTATAAATTGAAAATTTGAATAACAAAAATAACATTGCATTAAAAAAAAACTAGCACGCAGTTTCAGAAAATGTTACAAATGTATTAGCACAAAAAGAAGACATTCCACATAGTTTTCTTTACATACATATTTACAAATCCTGCTGGAATACTTGAAATTCTTTGTCTTTTCAACCTCATCTATTATACAAACACACACATGTTTGTATCGCTCACAAAGACCATTTTTATTTATTTTTTTTATAAAGAACGTAAAATGCAACTAAAACACAAACTAAATAAAGAAAATATCGGGAGAATTCCAGACTACGCCACACTTCAAACAAGAAGTCATTTTAAAGGAATGGCTACCAGTGTGTGAGCTAAGCTAACCTGGATGAGCGACCTTTAGCCCATTTCTACAGCTCCGGAAAAAATGAAGAGACCAGTCTGGTATTTTCTTAATCTTCATCTCTACATAACTTATTGAAAATGCTCTTATTGACAAAAAAAATGTATTGGAATTTGGTAGAAATGTTGTCAGTAGTTTATAGAATAAAACCAAAATGTTCATTCTACTCAAACATATGCCTATTAATAGTCAAACGAGAGACACTGAACATTTGGAGTGGTCTCTTCATTTTTTTACGGAGCTGCATATCAAAAATGCACGCACAGTTTTACAGGAATGGTTTCTGTCGCCTTTTTCTTGACCCAGAGAGTGAGGGCAAAAAGCAAAAAAAGAAAAATCTAAAATGTTGAACTACTCCTTTAACATTTCAAGCCCTTTGCCCCATTTTCCACTCATACGTTTCCACTAAAATATCAGTGAAAATATGTCAGGCATTTATTGCTTTTATAGCTTCAGTTATTCAAAACAGAATTTCTGTGGGAGAAAAAAATCCAAAAATGAGTTCTCTCTACTGGGACAAACTGAGTCACACGATACATTTTTAAAAAGGAAAAATTAAATTATTTTTAGAAAAAAAAAAGGTTTCAGTCTATCCATCCACTTGCTAAAATAATATATGTATTTATATTTAACAGCATTAAAGGTGCACTATGTAACTTTTGGGTATGTCTGATAAGTTGAACATTTTCTAAGATATATTCTCATAACTGAATAAACAAACTTTCCTCACAGGGAAATTGGATCCCTGGAACACTGTCTGAAATTAGAAAGCTTCCTGAAAAGTTACTGTTGTTGTTTACAGCAGCAGGGCCCACAGTTTGGTTTACAAACATATTCTAGTCTTACGTTTGGTTCCAGGTTCTCTCAAAATTATTTAATTTGTGATGATGATAGAATTATTCAACACTAAGAATTACATGTAGAGAAAATATGTTTTGTAAACTAACTGCAGGCTCTGCGAGTGTAAACAAACCCCCCTCCTCTGAAACTGCATAGTGCACCTTTAAACTATTCACCTTTAAGAATAATGCAAATGAGCTGCCGTCTACGATTCCTCTTCTTTAGACATCGCCTGTGAACAAATAAACACAAGACACGTGAGAATTTATGAAACAACAAATGTTTGTGTGACTGTTTTAAAGGTGGAGTCAGTGATTCTGGAGAATGCTTCTTAATCAAAATCAGTGAACATCTGTTCACAATGCGCTACCTGTCTGCAAACGGGCATGTTAGTAGCTATGGTGGGACCCCTACATACCAGTTTACAGAGCCTAGGTAGTGTATTAACACCAGATTTTCTTTCAGCACACACACAGTATGAACAGGTAGTGAATCATGAGGAGATATTCACTGATTTTGACAACAAGCATTCTCCAGAATCACTGACTACACCTTTAAGAATAAAGATATCTTTATTTATATAGCACCTTTAAAAACAGTGATTTACAAAGTGCTTCGACAAAATACATAGGTGCAAGTACAAATCAAATAGATACATACAAATCTACTAATGAACACCTCTATTCACCTGTTTGAGGAATTGTCGTCCAAAGTAATTGGTGGCCATGTTTTTCAGGCTGGTCTTTCCTCCCACTTTACAGCGAACGTAACCATAGAGATTGGCTCCTTGTAACACAACGCCCATGATCACTACCGGCTGAAGGAAGGAGGACAGGCAGAGGGTAATATCACAGGGTAAATGATGGGGATATTCTATATTCTTTTATAATCAATACATAAGTAATATTAAAGGTTAAAGGCAGGTTAGTGGTTAGATTTATGTATTTCTCTTTTAAAGGTGCACTATGCAATTTCAGTGGAAGGGGATCTGTTTACATTTGCAAAACCTGCAGTTAGTTTATAAAACATATTTACTCTACATTTAATTCTTAGTATTGAATAAAACCTGGAACCAAACGTAAGACTAGAATATGTTTTGTAAACCAAACTGTGGGCCCTGCTGCTGTAGACAACAACAGTGAAATAGTAACTTTTCAGGAAGCTTTCTAACTTCAAACAGTGTTCCAGGGATCACATTTTCCCTGTGAGGAAAGTTTGTTTATTCAGTTATGAGAATAAACCCTAGAATATGTTCACTTCTCTAACAAAGCCAAACTTACACAGTGCACCTTTAAGGTATAGGACTTACCACCCATTTAATCTTGAAGGAAAAGATAGATAGATAGATAGATAGATAGATAGATAGATAGATAGATAGATAGATAGATAGATAGATAGATAGATAGATAGATAGATAGATAGATAGATAGATAGATAGATAGATAGATAGATAGATAGATAGATAGATAGATAGATAGATAGATAGATAGATAGATAGATAGATAGATAGATAGATAGATAGATAGATAGATAGATAGATAGATAGATAGATAGATAGATAGATAGATAGATAGATAGATAGATAGATAGATAGATAGATAGATAGATAGATAGATAGACAGACAGACAGACAGACAGACAGACAGACAGACAGACAGACAGACAGACAGACAGATAGATAGATAGATAGATAGATAGATAGATAGATAGATAGATAGATAGATAGATAGATAGATAGATAGATAGATAGATAGATAGATAGATAGATAGATAGATAGATAGATAGATAGATAGATAGATAGATAGATAGACAGATAGATAGACAGATAGATAGATGACTTACCACCCATTTAATCTTGAAGGAGAAGAGTGTACTGAAGGCGAAGATGACCCACAGCACAGGAAACACAATCAGACCCAACCAGAAGATACGCGCCTCAGAATCTGACGCGTTCTGCTTCACATTTCCCTGAAGAAGAAAATAAAACAGGATATTCTCACAGTTAGGATTCAGGACAGCTGCTAATACTATAAGGAAGGACTACTGCTGGTGATAAATGAAGGCAGTTATAGACCCCATACAGTACAAGAGGTCAGTAGTTATGTAGGGTTTAATGACCTCGGTTTGGTAGAGCTGAACGATATGGGGAAAATATCTAACTGCATTTTTTTCCCCGGACATGTCGTGATTTGATTTGTGATATTATCTTACTAAAGTCAAGCTTACATTGAATCTTTGTTATGTAAATGCCAATGGTAAATGGACTCCACTTGTTTAGCGCTTTTCCCTGGTTTTTCACAGACCCAAAGCGCTTTACATTGTTTTGTACACATTCACCCAATCACACACACATTCATACACCGATAGCAGCAGCTACCACGCAGGGTGCAAGCTAACTCTCCGGAGCAATTTGGGGTTCAATGTCTTGCCCAAGGACACTTCGACATGTGGCGGGGAGACGGGGGAATCGAACCTCCGACCCTGCACTCCAGAGGCATTTTCAATAAGTTATGTAGAGATAAAGATTTAAGAAAAAACCAGACCGGTCTCTTATTTTTTTACGGGGCTGGAAGTGTAGTAGCGTCTCACCTTTCTGGCCTCAAAGACCCAGTGACTGTTTCCATCATCGTCCACCTGGTTCCACCATCTCAATCCAACCATCAGACGACCGGTGATGTTCTGAAAATACACACAATATATATTTCTAAATAATACAAATACAAATAAACACAAAACATGAGATTTTTGGGCTTAAATTAACATCTACATGGTAACAAGAATGCCTGTAGTCAAAGTCAGCTTTATTACTTCATTATTAAGTCGACTATATATAGATGCAACTATATAAGATGTAAAAAAAAAGACGGACCTTAACAGCCCAGAAGTCACATGACAGCAGCAGGATGATGGTGACCATACAGGCGATGAAACTGTTACTGAAGATCCCACAGAGCAGATACACCATGACGGCCACGCCTCTGAAGAACAGGTGGAAGAAGGAAGCCACCGGGTGTCTGGGACAGGGAACGGTTTAGGTAACGGTTTAAAACTAACTGAAACAGTAAATTAAAAAAATGCAAGAATTTGTTTACAATCTTCGTTTTTTTTTTTTTTTTTTTTTTTTATTCTTGACATTATAAGCAAGAGCTAGACTGCAGGGATCCAGAATTGAGTTATGTGTCAATCATGTGATTTTTTAATACATTGTCATTGGTCGATTCTATTGTTGTTGAAAGAAAATCAGTCTGGAATTAACTTCAAACTTCAAACATTTGAAAAACTTGCACAAGACAATATCATATATTTAGTATGTTTGTTCTCAAAATTACTAAAAACAACTAATGTTTAGTGTAATTTTTTGCTCAGTGAGTCAGAGTCATCTGTGTGTTTCAATCACTTACACACACACACACACACTCACTCTATCACACACACACACTCACTCTATCACACACACACACACACACACACACACACACACACACACACACACACACACACACACACACACACACACACACACACACACACACACACACACACACACACACACACACACACACACACACACACACACACACACACACACACACACACACACACCTTACTTACTTACTTGATATTCTTCTTGGAGCGTTTCCCTGCATCTTCTTCTGCATCAAACAGAGACACATCCTCGTCCTACGGGACCAATAAGGAAAAGGCTTTTAGTCCTCCGAGACACACACTGCTGTTATGAGCAAAACATATGACTCAGATTGGGTCTTTGTTGCTGTGTTATAGTGTGTTTTCCTTCCATGATTAATATTGCAAAACATACTCCCCTAAAACCATCTTATTTATAGGCAACTATGGTGTTCTGAGTGATACCATGAGAGAGAGAGAAACTTTAGGGACAATTTATTTTAATTTTTTTCATTGTAGGACTAGATTTCAGATTTTTTTTAATACAAATTAAGGCCTTACATTTAGGTATATTGTGTGTGTATATATATATATATATATATATATATATATATATATATATGGACAAACACTGTTGTGGCTGTTTAACCCTAACCCTCCGAGACACACACTGTTGTTATGACTTTAACATATGACTCAGATTGGGTCTTTGTGTACGAGTGTTGCTGTGTTACAGTGTGTTTTCCATCCGTGATTCATAGTGCAACACGTCCTCCCCTAAGACTAGACAACTATGGGTTTATGTGAGAGCTTGAGTGATAACATGAGAGAGAGAGAGAGAGAGAGAGAGAGAGAGAGAGGGAGAGAGAGAGAGAGAGAGAGAGAGAGCATTCCTTTTAAGCTCTGTTTGTTTACATATAGACTTTTCTTGGTTCCTAGGAGCATGAGTGAAAAGAAGCCATGCATGTTATATCGTTTATTCTCATCTCGTCCAACTAGCCAATTAGATCTTCGCTGTGCCAAACTTCCCACTTAGGTTAGACAGTGAGTTTATTTTAATGCGAACCGGTATGGAATTAGGACAGATTTATATAAACCCAAACCGCAGAGAAACACGTCCGCAATGGATTTCATTTAGGGACACTTTCAGATTTTTTTTCTCGCATTTTAAGGACTAGACATTTTATACAAATTAAGGCGTTAATTTATAAATAACTAATTCAATGCCTCTGAAGAACCTGTAGGAACCACGGCCTACAACAGGGCGAGGTCTTGTTATTGTAAAGTATATTTTGTAATGATTATATCAAAGTAGCAGAGAAGCTACGTAGCTAACGTCAGCTGAATGTTAGAATGAACACATAAAACAAACACTGTTGTTGCTGTTTAAAGAGCAGAACATGTGCCTTTACGTGTTTAAAACATATTTATAAAGTGAAGCTAAGTTAATGAGAAATGTAAATAAACCGTAAACAACTTAGCACGCAGCTAACTAAATAGCAACACTATTACGATTTACGACTGTTGTATTTCGTCCACATTTAGTTTACACGGACGAAATGTTTCGATATGTTCATAACAAACTACAGGACGCTACATAAGCTGCTTTATATGTATTTAAATAGAAAAATAGACATATTTGTCACTCACTTCTGCTATCATCTTGGCTTCGTTAGCAGCTTCTTCCTGCTTACGTGCTCTGTTGGACACGTTGGACAGCTGATCAAAACGTGTTACGTCATCACGTCGCAGTGCTTACGTGGATGGGATGGGATAGATAGATAGATAGATAGATAGATAGATAGATAGATAGATAGATAGATAGATAGATAGATAGATAGATAGATAGATAGATAGATAGATAGATAGATAGATAGATAGATAGATAGATAGATAGATAGATAGATAGATAGATAGATAGATAGATAGATAGATAGATAGATAGATGGATAGAATTAATCAAACGTTATGGTAGGATATACATTTTTTGTGAATTAAAAGAAGCCTGCAAATGTGCATTTTAAATAGCAAATGTAGCAACCTTTTGTTTATCTTAGTTAGACTTACATTAAGTGCTGTAACTTCACATGCAATAGTCATTGAGAAACAGAATGGACAGCTATAGGGAAAAACAACAACATTGTGGTAGGCTTTACCTTCAATGTGTCTTGCTCAATGGGTTAAAGGCCTTTAATACTTAGTGTTGAAACCGACTTCGAGTGCCTGGATCTGGGTTATGTATGACATGTTTTGGTCTTAACTCTTCCAACCTGCCGTCAATGAAAAACAGTGTTCAAATAGAACATTGTGAGAAAACATCTGGACTTGATTCTGGTGTTCTAGAAGTATTTTGGAGAACATGGAATATTAACCAGAGGGGTATTAAAAAAAATGTTCCACATAAATTGAGTTAAAAAACTATTTCTGAAACTGCACTTTATAATCTACCATTGAACAGGCAAAAACTAGATTCTTACCATCGGTTTACTCTGTTACACTGCTAGTTAATATATGCATTCATTTTACTGCCATTATACATGATGGTACCTTCTTTATGTGTGTGTTTCTGTTGTAAACACTGACCAATTATTACAATACACCCTGTCTTGAACTTTACACATAATCTATATATGTGATTCTGACCTGTTCTGAATCCTGCTGTGCTGTGAATACATTTTTTTATGTCAATAGTGAATATTTATTGCTAAGATATTCAACTTTATTTGATTATTTCATGCATGATTGTATGACTTTCGGATGCTCCAAGCATTGTGGCTAGAGTCTGAATAAGACCAAGTTTATCTGCCCACGTTTTTTCTATGCCCCCCATAGAGTCTCAGTCCTCTTCACAGCAGACCCGGGTTAGTATCCAGCCCGTTGTCGTTCTCTGCATGTCATTCCCCTCTCTGCCCCATTTCTTCTCTGTCTCTCCAAAACTGCCTAATAAAGTAAAATAATGCCCCCCAAAAAAAGAAAAGAAAAAAATCCATATTGATAAATGTCCAAATTATGCCATAAATTATTTTAGTGAGCTGATTTGAGAAAGTGGATGGAACAATTAAAAAACAGGCAAATGAGGACAGAAATATTTATTTGTAAACAGGCAGAAACATATATTATAATAGAACACCTCTGAATTCACATTGAGATATGAAGTAACAACAGTCCCACAACAGCATAAATACAACTTGAGCCCAAATACACAGTCCACAAACATTCACAATTTATACATTTTATGAACAACACACTTCTGTAAACAGGTTTATTCTTTAAAGTAGCCACGAGGAACTTTAGTTTTTTAATTGATTCTAGCGCCCCCTTTGGACCAAAGCGGTAGTGTTTTTACCACACTAGCGCCTGCTATCAATCTATCTATCTATCTATCTATCTATCTATCTATCTATCTATCTATCTATCTATCTATCTATCTATCTATCTATCTATCGCCTGCTGTCCGAAAGATCTTAGCTAGCGCGTGCCGGCGGTGTGTGCAGTTGTTTAGGAAGCGAGCGAAAGAGAGATGGCAGGATGCATGGCCATGAGGTAATGTATTTATATGTGACTATGTCAGACTTAATAATGGTGATATGACCATGGTGAAGCAAAGTAAACTGTGATTTAGTAACGTTCATAAACACAGGCTTTTCCCGTCTGCCTGCCGTCAATCTTTTGGTCTGAGTTGGCGGGTATTCAGACCCGAGCAAAGGCATTCATAAGAAATATATAAAAATAACATTATTTGCACTGATGGTTTCGTTTGCTGTTACATGTCATTTATGATCATCAGAGGAAAAATTAGACTGTTTCAGAAATATTTAAAAGTTCCTCGTAGTCACTTTTAAGTTTGAGATGATAAGTCTTATGTCTTTATATATCAGTAGTCTCATACATTTAAATGGTCAAATAAAGGTGGAGTCAGTGATTCTGCAAAAAAAATCCGGTGTTTAAACAAATCCTACAGAGTCTAGGCTGTGTATTAACGCCAGATTTTTATTCTGCGCACACACAGTACGAACAGGTAGCGGATCGTGAGGATATATTCACTGATTTTGCAGCATTTTCCAGAATCAATGTTTATGTCCAGCCTAGGCTCTGTAAACTGGTATGTAAACACAGGGGGGCCACCGTAGCTAGCAAGATGCCCGTTTACAGAGCCTAGGCTGTAGCGGATCGTGAGTAGACGACAAGCATTCTCCAGAATCACTGACTCCACCTTTAATTAAAAACAAACAACACTACACTGTTGTTGTTGTTGTTGTTGTTGTTGAATTCACCGCCTCGGCTGCCGGTGAGGTGGGAGGGGACGGGCTCTTTATCCTCAGCGGTTCCCCAGGCGCCACCATAGCAACCACATTCTCCTTCTTCGACAACCAAAACGCCGGGTACAACGGCTCCAAAAACTCTGCCTTGTACTCGTGTATAAGCGTCATGGCGTCATCCACCCCGTAGAATGCCAGCTGGCCCCTGGTGTAGTTCAAGTAGACCCCGATTCTCGTGAACTTCTCCACGCTCAAGGGGGTCTCGACGTCGCTGTGCCAGGCCGAAAACGTGCGCCCATTCCACTGCAAGCACCAGGAAAAGTTGTTCCCGGTTATACAGCTGTTGCTTTCGCTGCCCTTGCGATCGATGCTCTTGTAGGTTAAGCCGATGTGCGTGCCCTCGCCGCTTATGTCCGCCTCGAAGTACTGCCGGCCCAGGTAAAAGCTCTCCGTGGCAAGGACTTGGCGCCAGTTTTCAAAGCGCTCGGGAAGGTCCGGGTAAGGGTGCTGCCATGGGGTGGTGTTGGTCACTTTACGGTTCTCCTCGGTCAGACGTAGGAACTTGTGGGCCGTGTCCGCGTCGAATGTCACGTGAGCAGCATCTGGGGAATATATTTAAAGTTGCAGTGTGTAAGTTTTGGTTGTGTCAGAAAAGTGAATATTTTTTCTAAGGTGTGTTCTCATAACAACAAACTTTCCTTTACAAACGTGATCCCTGGAACACTGTTTGAAGTTAGAAAGCTTCCTGAAAAGTTACTGTTTCACTGTTGTTGTTGTTGTTTACAGCAGCAGGGCCCACAGTTTATGTTTTACAAACATATTCTAGTCTTACGTTTGGTTCCAGCTTCCTCAAAATAATTTAGTTTTGATTTATTATGAAATATATTGATTATAAAATTATTCAATACTAAGAATTACATGTAGATAAAATATGTTTAGTAAACTAAATGCAGGCTCTGTGAATGTAAACAAATCCCCCCTCCTCTGAAACTACACACTGCCCCTTTAAATATGGTTGTATAGGAGAAATATACAGATGTAAACAGACAACACTCACACTTGAGGAAGTCGGTGTGAGTCACCGGGTCGGGAATGGATATGTTCTGCTTCGCTGCTACGATTTCCTGAACCGTCGTCTTTATTCCCATTTTATCTACGAAGAGGAAGGAAGTAGGAAGGGTTAACTCTCTGGGAGGGACACAAAAGATACACACAGACACAGGCAAACAAACACACAGGCATACGAATACACTCACACACATAAACACAAGCATACACACACACACACACACACGAGCACACTCACACACACACAGGCATACGAATACACAAGCATACACACACACACACACACACACACACACACACACACACACACACACACACACACACACACACACACACACACACACACACACACACACACACACAGGCATTCACATAAACACAATCACTCACACACATAAACACACACACACAGACAATTAATCAACCCAAACAAACACCCACACTCACCCACACACACACAGTATACACACACACACACACACACACACGTACACGCAATACACCCACACACAAACAAAACAGCAACCGAGGAGGGAGGCAAGTTTTATGCTCCGAGGTGAGTCACGGTCATACAGGAGGATTGACCGGGAATACCTGAACACACACACACACACACACACACACACACACACACACACACACACACACACACACACACACACACACACACACACACACACACACACACACACACACACACACACACACACACACACACACACACACACACACACACACACACACACACACACACACACACACACACACACACACACACACACACACACACACACACACACACACACACACACACACACACACACACACACACACACACACACACAGAGAGAACATTCTTTACATGTTTGAACACGACTCGACAGACAACTATCTAATCTGGTATTCCCCCAAGCAGAAGTCATTGTGCTCCTCCTAACATACTTGCATGTCTTTTTAACTCACTGGATGTGCCCCGCCCTGCCCGGGAATTGAACCCCGGTCTCCCGTACCGAAAGTCAAGTGCTGTTACCTTTACTGAGCTATCCAAATGCAATTGCTGACTTGAGAATTGATTGCAAGGAGTGGTTCAGACACTCACTTTAAAAAGGTGCTCTGAGGAACTTTCAGTTTGTGTTCATTCTAGCGCCCCCTTTGGGCAAAAGCGACAGTGTTTTTACTACGCCAGCTGTTGTTCCTGGGTGAACGACCACTGATGGTCTCGTTTGCTGATACATGTCATTTATGATCATCAGAGGAAATATAAGACTGTTTCAGAAATTTTTAAAAGTTCCTCGTAGCACCTTTTCAAATGTGCTAATTTATTTTATGGATACATTTCACTGCAAAAATCCTTTCTAATCGAGTTACACAATGAACAAATTGAGATGTCACACGTCATTTCCAACGAAGAACTGGAGAAACAAACGGTTAGAAGAGTCTTGCCGACAGCATTGATCGCCTTTAAAGAGTTTCTTGGTGTTTTCAAACATTAATGGGAATTTATATTTCAGAAATATCACTTTTTGCCACCTATCCTCACCATTCTTGCAGGTGTCTTTGACCCTGTCTATGTACTGGGACTGGAGCGTGGCACACAGTGTCTCCGTGGCGCTGACGATCACACGACTGAAGGAATCCAGTCTGTCCATCAGGCCGATGTACACGCCAGGCAGGGAGTTATCCGTGCACTCTTTCTTCCACTGTGAGTATTCCTAGACAGATAACAAACAAACAAAGGGCTCATTAATTATCGAGGGAAATGAGAGATGGTTGATGTTGTGTAGCAATGCTTTTAAAATAGTTAAACATGGTGGCCTAGCCTTGTGGCAGTGGCGAAGTGGGTAGGGAGATCGCCTCTGAAGTGCAGGGTCGGAGGTTCAATCCCCCGTCTCCCCGCCACATGTCGAAGTGTCCCTGGGCAAGACACTGAACCCCAAATTGCTCCTGATGGTTCAGAAAGCGCCTTGCATGGCAGCTACTGCCATCGGTGTTTGAGTGTGTATAAAATGTGAATATGTAAAGCGCATTGTGAAGCGCCTTGTGACCCTGGTCTGTGAAGGGCGCTATATAAATAAAGCTTACTTACTTACTTACTTGTGTGATGGTGCAAATGTGTGTTTGTGTTTTTTGCGAAAAAAAGAATAAAAGAATAAACATATTTTGAAAGAAAAAACATTACAAGTATACACAGGCATGTATTTATAAGATGGCTTGATTTTGGATTCTTTCTTCCACTGTGAGTATTCCCTAGATAGGAAAAACACAAAGGGCTATTCATTACAAGGACATGAGGGATGGTGGTGTAGATTTTCAAATGTATTTATAAGATGGCTGGATTTTGGACTCTTTTCGTATTGTTAAAGGTGCAGTGTGTAATATGACATCATCAAGAAAGTTCTACAAAATTCTAGAATGCAACACTCCCTG
This sequence comes from Ammodytes marinus, assembly GCF_949987685.1. NCBI lineage: Eukaryota > Metazoa > Chordata > Actinopteri > Uranoscopiformes > Ammodytidae > Ammodytes > Ammodytes marinus. Next base: position 2,218,535 of record NC_137224.1, on the reverse strand, counting down.
GGTAACCCCAACCCTTTTGAATAATAACAGAAGCTACAGTAGCCTTCAAGGACAAGAACAATTCTAAATTTTAAACAATGCACCTGATGACATTCCAACTATGACACTTTCAAGATGGCGGCACTAGGCCTTGGTCCAAATGTGCAGAAATATGGACATATATGAAACCCTTTCTAAGGAAAAATAATAATAATTCAAAAAAAAATGTTCAGCTATTATGCACTAAATTAAATGTACTTATGGATATTATAATTACTTTCTACAATATCTGCTAGGAAATAAAACCCAAAATTCTACACACTGCAGGTTTAAACAGCAAAAACAAAGGGCTATTCAGTATGAGGGACATGAGAGATGGTTGATGTTGTGTGGCCTTAAAACAATAGTTAAACATTGTAGCCTAGTATCTAACAGAGAGACAAAATAAAAAGTATAAATGTGCATTTGTATTAATAACATGGCTGGATTTTGGACTCTTTTCGTATTCCTAAACAATAAAACAAAGGCCCATACATTATGGAGGACATGAGAGATGGTTGATGTTGTGTAGCCTAAAAGCAGTACTTTACAATGGTTAAACATTGTAGCCTAGTATCTCAGAGAAAAGACAATAACAACAGTATACAATTTCGTCCACTGAGTATTCCTAAACAGATAAGAAACAAAGGGCTATTCATTCTGAGGACATGACGAATGGTGGTTTAGCTTTTAGGCAGGAATTTAAAATAGATAAATTGTAGCCTAGTATCTTGGAGGAAAAAAAACAATATAAAAAGTATAAATAAAAATGCATAATTGTATGTTTAAGATGGCTGGGGTTAAGATGGTTTTGACTCTTTCTTAAAGTATTCCTAAACAACAAAACAAAGGGCCATTCAGTAGGAGGGACACAAGAGATGGTTGATGTTATGTAGCCTTAAAGCAGTACTTTAAAATTGTTAAACATTGTAGCCTAGTATCTCGGACAAAATAGAATATAAAAAGTATACAAAGGCATTTGTATTTATAAGATGGCTGGAGTTTTGATTATTTCGTCCACCCTGACTATTCCTTAACAATAAAACAAAGGCCCATTCATTACGAGGGACATGAGAGATGGTGGTGTAGCTTTTAGGCAAGACAAAAAAAAGAGATAGAAACACCGAGCTGAGTATGCTTCGTTTTTCGTATTGTGTATGCTGAAAGCTGAATGCCTTTTCTTGAACTGCAAACCAAATGTACCCAACGGTATGAAAAAAGAAAGCTTGAACTTGAACTTGTGGCATTGAAGGCCTATTATATTCTAGTATAATAAGCATTTTTAAGCAGGCTCTAACCACTACCCCACGAGCATCCCCCCCAATAGAGGCTCAGTCCTCTTCACAGCAGACCCGGGTCGTGTCTAATAAAAATAAAAAAATACCTAAAAATAATCCTAAACAAACCAAACAGCTGGTGTTTCATTTTAAGTAAGTAAGTAAGTAAGTAAGTAAAGTTTATTTATATAGCGCCTCTCGCAGACCAGGGTCACAAAGCGCTTCACATTAAAAAACACAATAAAATACAATAAAACAACACATATACAGAGTCTGTTACAAAGAAGAGTTTCCTAAGAACGTACAATATAATACTGCATTTTACCTGTAGGAAGTCCGTGTCGTTCTTGTTCCTGGAGAGTTTGTCCATCTGCGCCTGGGTCTTCTTCAGCTCTGCACACCTCTGCTCCAGATGAACCCTGATGCCGTCGGCCTGACGCAGCGCCTGCTTCTCCTCCGTCTCCAGCATCTCTGTCACCTCTCTCTTCGCTCGCTCCACCACCGTCTGCAGCGCCTCAAACTGGGTCTCTATCACACCACGCACCTCCGTCACCGAATTCTGGGGAGGGAAAAATAAAGAAATTGATTTATTTTTTTATTATTTTTTTTATATTATTGATCAATAAAAAAATATGTATATACTATATATATTTTTATATTTTTGTGGAAAAAATGACTCTGGACTGACTGCCATTTTTTTTTTTTTTTATTTTTTTTTTAAACCAACAATCGTGTTTCAACATTAATTAGATTATTTATTTAATTTTTTGTGTTTTTTTGTATTTATTTTTTATTATTTTCTAATTATTATTTTAAATTGTTATTTGTTTAATTAAAAAAAATTTATTTCTTATTTATTTTTGTTAATTTTATTAGAAATTTATCAAGAAAAATTAAGCTTTTGTATTGGAATCAGTCATGGCGTAGTAAAAGCACTACCACTTATGTCCAAAGGGGGCGCAAGAATCAACACTTTAAACACTAAGTGAATCATGCGTTGCTACTGACATGTCATATGATAATGTTAGATAACGTTAAGCTCTCAATCCTCCTCCAGCACCTTAAAAACACCTGGAGATATCCACCCTCGCCCCAGGGAAAACTATCCGGTTTGGGTGTTACCAATCGCCTTAGTGGTGTGTGTGTGTGTGTGTGTGTGTGTGTGTGTGTGTGTGTGTGTGTGTGTGTGTGTGTGTGTGTGTGTGTGTGTGTGTGTGTGTGTGTGTGTGTGTGTGTGTGTGTGTGTGTGTGTGTGTGTGTGTGTGTGTGTGTGTGTGTGTGTGTGTGTGTGTGTTTAGGGCTTAAAGGCTGGTGGGTCCTCACGCCAAAAATAGCTTCCAATTAAGTATTAAGACATCCTTGTGACAAACACATCACATGAGCTCATCTATGATTAGTCACTATCCGTGTGTGTGTGTGACTGTGTGTGTGTGTGTGTGTGTGTGTGTGTGTGTGTGTGACTGTGTGTGTGTGTGTGTGTGTGTGTGTGTGAGTGTGTGTGTGTGTGTGTGTGTGTTTACCTCAATAGAAACAGTGTTGAGTTGAAGTTTGTTGATGGCGTTTTCTCCGGCCGTCACTGTCTTCACCATGTCACTCTGTTTCTCACTAAGTTCTTTCTGTTAAAAAATGAGAAAAAAATAATAATTACAAACAGGGTTTAACATTTTTAACTTGTAGATATCATCATGACACTTTGCCAGTTGAATACTGACATTAAAACCATCATATTTTGTCCAGAAATGTTTGAATAAATATGCAATTTGGGCTTTATCTAACTTATTATGTGTGAATTTGAATCTCTGTAAAATCCAAAAATCTCAATGTTGGATGAAGCCAGAGTCGAAATCTTTTTTTTTTTTTTTTTTTAATCATTTTGACAATATATTAGATATTAGATTTTGGATACAGCCTATTTTCAAGTTATAAATAAAAAAATATACTATGACAGGTGTTTAAAATGGATGTGTGGCATGTTTTGTACATGTTGGACCTTTATACTAGTATGAAAGAAGACATAGAAATGTTATGGAAGCAAAATAGACAAAAATCTCAAAATTAACCAGTGAACTTGAACATCTTTTGCCCTGCAGTGTTTTGCGTAATGTCCTCACAGAAAGCAAAAGGGTTGTTGCTCACACATGCTCTAGCTCTGACATATGTGCTTTGAAGGTTAGTGAGTTGACTGAATTCCTCGGGCAGGTCCGGGCCAATCTCTAGCTTATTCTGGAACGAGAAGCATTTTTTCCTCCTGTACATCTCGTACCTGGAGGCAGCCTTTCCTGTACACTCGATTTAATTTACTTCAGAGAAAAATAACCATAAGATCTATCAAGATATCATGGGAAATACCCTACAGCTAAAATCTTTTCTAAGGTATTCCATCTGAAAAGGGCACAGCATGGAATCTGCTCCCTCCTGACTTTTCTTAGAATCGAAGAGAAAAGCTTGTTGAAATATTTAGTTGACTAGTGTTTGTGATATTTATAGTTTTATGCAAGTATGAATGCTTTGCCCATGTCGACTTGTAGTGGTCAACACAGGTGGAAAAAAAACAATAGCACCTTATATAAAAATAGCATTCTTTGCACTGATGGTCTCGTTTGCTGTTACATGTAATTTATGATCATCAGAAGAAGAAATTAGACATTATTTCATATATTTGATATAGTAAAATCCTGGTTTTATGCATATTTTCAAAAGAGAAACAAATTATAAATGTAAATACTACTATTATACTATTAAAGGTACAGTAGCCTATATTAAATATTCTTCAATAACTGCAAAAAGCTGACTAAGCTCTGAGTGAGTGACATCCTCATATAATGTGAACTGTACATGTCTCAACAGATCGCACACATGACTTTAAAGTAGGCCTATCCACCCCCGTGAAGCACTAATTGATTTCAAGTTGCCTTAGCACTCAGCAAACGCAAGCATAATGACACCAGAAATACTACAATCCTTAAATGCAGCATAATTTGTTTTGGCAAGGTGTCAAATATCTTTTGTTAGCTTTTTAAGTAGGACTGTAAGAGCCTGAAATGTAACAACGCACCAAAATGTCATACTTTAAATTTTTTACCCAAAAAGTAATAACTGGTCGATAATACAGTTAGTATAACAAAATGCTGAGCCCAAGACTTGATAAAATTGTTGTCCAAAATGTAGCAACTTATTACATTTTGGAGTACGCAGAATATTTTTCAAGCTTTATTAGATAGTGCAGAGTTGAAATGGGGTGACAGAGAGAGAGAGAGGACCTTGGGGGAATTTGTGACAGGAAGCCATTAGATACGCCACGGTTTTAGTGCCACATCTGAGTCGCTTTTGCTGAGAAATGAATTCCCATTAATGTTTGAAAACCCCAAGAAGCTCTTTAAAGGCGATCAATGCTGTAGGCAAGACTCTACTAAACGTCTGTTTCTGCAGCTAATAACGGGATATTACATGTGACATCTCAATTTGTTCATTGTCTAACTCAATTAGGAACGATTTTAGCAGTGAAATGTATCCATATTATCAATGAGCACGTTTTAAAAGGTGCTACGAGGAACTTTGAAATATTTCTGAAACAGTCAAATTTTGTATCAGCAAACGAGACCATCAGTGCATAGAATGCTATTTTTATATAGTTTTTCTTAATGTCTTTGTCATGGGTATACGCTCACCCAGGAACAACAGCTGGCGTAGTAAAAACCCTACTACAGCTTTTGTCCAATTAACACAAACTGGTAACCGATTGGCCCCTCTTCCTAGGCCATCCTGTCTGTACGTATGGCTACAGTCGCTTTACTGGAAAAACACGTTAAAAAACAGTCTCATTGTCCGGTCAGAGCTAAGTGTCTTTAAAGATTCCGGAAATACGTGTTTAGTAACATTACCATTGTGATCATTTTCTAGAGAAATAAGATAGTGACGCCAATGACTGCGCCATTGTAATGCTAATACATGGGAAGCAGATAAACAAAAGTCACGAGTCACTCTACAATGAGGAATTTCTACTGTGCCAATGTGGAACACAACAGGGAAGTTATTTCACTCCAGGTTCCTATTTATAGTGTTGTCTCCTGCCAACTGTGAAAATCAGGCAGCTTTCACATCTATAACTGTGTGTGTGTGTGTGTGTGTGTGTGTGTGTGTGTGTGTGTGTGTGTGTGTGTGTGTGTGTGTGTGTGTGTGTGTTTGTGTTGTCTGTTACCAGATTTATAAGGCAAAAATGGGATTTAAAAAAAATGTAGGAAAACAATATCTATCTATCTATCTATCTATCTATCTATCTATCTATCTATCTATCTATCTATCTATCTATCTATCTATCTATCTATCTATCTATCTATCTATCTATCTATCTATCTATCTATCTATCTATCTATCTATCTATCTATCTATCTATCTATCTATCCATCCATCTATCTATCTATCCATCCATCCATCCATCCATCCATCTCACTGCCAAAATAGCCCCAGGGTTCAGAGGGTTGAAATAAGTTAGAACAAATATTGACTAGTTTTTTCTGCTACGCACTGTACCTTTAAGGATTTGATTGTGAAAGCAGGTCAGTGAAGGCACCATGTGATGGGTGAACTTTAAGTGGCCTCAAGTCGTCCTCAAATGTCCTGACGACTCGTAGGTTTTTACTTTAGTCATCAACAACACTCTGCAAACAACAGCTGGTACGGCTAAAAGCAGACGTCCTCCAAGCTCCACTAATAACTGCACTGCACTGTATGAGAGGGAAGGTGACTGAATATAATATAAGACCTGACAGACAGACAGACAGACAGACAGACAGACAGACAGACAGACAGACAGACAGACAGACAGACAGACAGACAGACAGACAGACAGACAGACAGACACACACCTCACAGCCCGTTGCCCATAGAGAGCAAAGTTATTAGTGGCGCTTAGAGGACGTCTGCTTTCATTCAAAATGAACATGTAGCCCATTGTCTGTCTGTCTGCCTGTCTGTCTGTCTGTCTGTCTGTCTGTCTGTCTGTCTGTCTGTCTGTCTGTCTGTCTGTCTGTCTGTCTGTCTGTCTGTCTGTCTGTCTGCCTTACGACCATAGCAAAGATGCATCCTTTAGTGTTTTAATAACGTTTGGCTTATGAGTTATTGATCCCGGAATTTCTTTAACGCAGTCAGGAACCGTCAAGATTATTTATCAAAGACATAATGAAATAAAAACGTTTTTCTTGATACTCTAATACACTCTTCTCTAGTGAATAGACTTGAGTATGGACTTTCTGTCAAACTACATACCAAACTGTCTTGGTAATCTCGTTAAGCCTGTGTTGTTAGGAGAGGATATTAAATCAAAATGACTGACATAATTGGGTTTAAAACGATCAAAGTATCAGGTCCTCCCCTTCATCCTCCCCACTATGGAACAATCAAAAGGTTAAATTCGGGGCGCCCTTAGCTCAGTTGGTAGGGCGTCCCTCCCCCCCCCCCATGGGCCTCGGCCAGCAGCAGACCCGGGTTCGATTCCAGCCCGCGGTCGTTCTCTGCATGTCACTCCCCTCTCTGCCCCATTTCAACTCTGTCTCTCTGCACTATCAAATAAAGCATAAAAATGCCAAAAAAATATATATCTTTAAAAGGTTAAATTCATCACTGTTGCTTATTTAGAAGTTACTAAAAATATCTCCTTCCTCGAGTCTTCAGTGTGTGAGGTATTTGTGTTTGATTTTATAGCTCTGTCTTGTGTCGTGTGTGTGTGTGGGGGTGAGTGAGTGAGTGACTGAGTGTGTGTGTGTGTGTGTGTGTGTGTGTGTGTGTGTGTGTGTGTGTGTGTGTGTGTGTGTGTGTGTGTGTGTGTGTGTGTGTGTGTGTGTGTGTGTGTGTGTGTACTTGTAAAACTGATTTTTCTAAGAGCAAATTGGAGTTTCGGACTGTATGAGTCAGCAAATTTTTTGAAAGTGAGAACATTTTGGCCGGTTCTCACTTTGGGACAGGCCTTTAAAGGAGCTGTTTGAGGGTTAACACTAGGTTTTAAGGTTCAGGTATGAATTAGGTTTATGTTAGGGTTAGTGTAAGGGTTGGGGTTAGGCATTTAGTTTTGATGGTTAGGGTTAGGGTAAGAGGCTAGGGAATGCATTATTATTATGTCAATGAGTGTCCTCACAAGTATAGCTACAAACATGTGTGTGTGTGTGTGTGTGTGTGTGTGTGTGTGAGTGAGTGTGTGTATATGTGTAAGTATGTGAGATGTGAGTGTGCGTGTGTGGTGTGTGTGTGTGTGTGTGTGTGTGTGTGTGTGTGTGTGTGTGTGTGTGTGTGTATACTCAAGCTGTTGCCTATTGCCACAGATTGTAATGTAAATAAGAACTGGAAACACTCAGAGCGAGGCATTTGTGTCCGATAACAGCCACAGTCTAAAAGCCCATCGCTGTAATGTGAGAATGTTGTGGTTCAAATGTGACTGTAACTAACTGATGATTACTGTCATCAATAATTCAGTCAGGGCCGTCTTGTATTGTGTCATCAACAGTACACAACACCCAGAGATAGTCGTTTTACTAGGATTTAACAGAGAATATAGCAAATAGCAGCAAATTCTCCCAAACAGTGATTTTTATTTTAAGTTTTTTTGCTATAGTGATTTACACAAGTTGTTATCTTTACTTTTTTTTCGGACTTTCGGAGCTCTTGTCTTGTGAAATAGAGAATAATTTGACTTTTGATTTAAAGCTATAGCGCGTAACTTTTTATTTCAATTGACACAAAGTTGATTAAGCCTATCAGCTGCTCCACAAAACTCTCTCTGTATTTATCAGTATGGCAGCATTTACAAACTGGTGTCAGCCCCCCCCCCCCCCGCCCCCCATCAGTTGGGGGCGACAGAAGTTACACACTGATACTTTAATGTTACTTGTAGTTAAACCACACTCACCTCAATCTGCCTGCGTGCCTCGGCTACCGGCAGTGTTTTAATTACTCAGAATTCTTCATTTTGGTGACAGAAGTTACGCACTAATGCTTTAATATTCCTTGTTAAAACGTATACAACACCACTCACTCACCTCAATCTGCCTGCGTGCCTCGGCTACCGGCAGTGTGTTGTGTCCCTTGTGATCCTCCGTGACACAGTCCTGACACACGCACACGGCGTCCGCGATACAGAAGAGCTCCAGCGGCCAGTTGTGGCTCTCGCACGTCCGTCTCTCGATGTCGCGCAGCGGGTCGACCAGACGGTGGTTCTGGAATTTGGTGTTTTCCAGGTGCGGGCGCAGGTGGGCCTCGCAGTAAGACACCAGGCACGTGAGGCAGGATTTAAGGGCTCTGCACGGGCCCTCTATGCACGAGTCACACACCACGTCATCCGGGCCCAACGGTTCCTCTTTGGATTCTACAGAAGAAGGAAGGAAGGAAGGGAGAAAGAGATTTTAAAGATTATTTTTTTGTCTTTGTCTTTGTCTTTTTTTTTTTTTTTTTTGCTTTTTATTAGAAGACGTTTCAAGGAATTTTTTTGGGGGCATTTTTTTTGCTTTTTATTAGCTAGTTTTTGGAGAGAGAGATGAAATGTGTCAGAGAGGGGGAATGACATGCAGAGAACGACCCGGGCTGGATTCTAACCCGGGTCTGCTGTGAAGAGGACTGAGACTCTATGTGTAGCACTCCACCAGGAGCGTCCAAAGGAGCAAGACATTTGAGCATGTTATAGGAAAAATTATCATTTTTTTTTGCCTCAGTGATACACAACGTGCCACAAAGTATTGACCTAATTTTAGGCGTTTAAAGGAGGAGTCAGTGATTCTGGAGAACGCTTCTTGTTAAAACCCAATTTTTGTCAAAATCAGTGAATATCTCTTCATGATCCGCTACCTGTCTGTACTTTATTTCCATCTTTAAAAAAAAACCTGTAAACGATTTTTGACAAAAAGTGATTTTGGCAACAAGGCATTCTCCAGAATCACAGACTCCACCTTTAAACTGTCAAATTATAAGAGTACAATTAAACCTGCTGTGTGTAGAATTTTGGGTTTTATTTCCTGGCAGATTTTGTAGAAAGTAATTATAACATCCATAAGTACATTTAAATTAGTGCATAATAGCTGAAAAAAATGTTTTGAATTATTATTTTTTCCCTTAGAAAGGGTCTCATATATGTCCATATTTCTGCAAATCTTGGACCAAAGCCTAGTGCCGCCATCTTGAAAGTGTCATAGTTGGAATGTCATCAGGTGCATTGTTTAAAATTTAGAATTGTTCTTGTCCTTGAAGGCCACTGTAGCTTCTGTTATTATTCAAAAGGGTTGGGGTTACCCAGGGAGTGTTGCATTCTAGAACTTTGTAGAACTTTCTTGATGATGTCATATTACACACTGCACCTTTAATATTAACTCTTGATATTTGTACCTTAACCTTTACAGGGAACAGTACATGCGTATATGCAAGGTAGGCTCTTACATAATGCACCTATTCATAATAGCAGAGACACAATACGATACAATCAAGATTTGCTGACTGCACCTTCAACACCAGCGGCTTTGAAAAATTGGCTTTGAAAAAAGACTTTGATGTTTTTTGATGACATCTGCTTTAAACTATAACTGCTCCTAATTACATTCAGACTTTCATTTTGCAGTGACTTGTGAATGTTATTAAATGTTCTGTGTTATGTTATGTAGGCTAGTATTCATGCATTTTACTGACAATTTTCTTTTTAGTTTTTTGTTCTTTTACATACTGTCTATGTTAAGCACTTTGAATTTGAAATTGCCTTAGTGTATGAAACGAAATAAGCTATATTAATGTTTAGGCAAAGCAAGGCAAGTGTATTTATATAGCACCCTAATTCAGACACAAAGCCATTCAAAGTGCTTTACAGGGGCATACAACACATCAAGATTAGACATTAAAAAATATTGAAGATTGAATTTCAGAAATATATAATAAAAACAGAGGGAAAACAGGCAGACAAATTGTTAAAAAAAATCAAATAAATTACTTTTAAATGACAATAAAAAGTAAAAAAAAAACACAATAGGTTAAAAGTTACAGAGGTTTTTAGCATATAAATTAAATATATTAAACTTGTGTGTGTGTGTGTGTGTGCGTGTGTGTTATTATATGAGGTTTTTCATCATACAAATCAAATCAAATTAAACTCACCTGCTTGCTCTTCCCCATCTTTCTTCTCTTCTTCCGATTCCTTCAGATCTCCTTGTATTTTAACTTCTCCCACGGTTCCCGAATTCTCCAACGTGCTCTCGTTGACCGGAGTGATAGTAAACGCCGTGCCGTTGACTTTGGGGCTGATTTCTGCTGCAGGCTCTGTCTTGCCTGATGGGCTCTTTTTCAAACACTCCTTACACTCTTTTCCTGCGGTTTTATCCCCGTTACAAGATCCACAAATGTAGTGACCGCACACTCCCGGTTTTTCCCCATTCATTTTACCTGAACAGCTGCCACACAATTGTTGATTTTTGGAGATTTTTGGAGCTGAATTCTCCTCTGTTGCTGCTCTTGTGTCTGCCATATCGTACAATGTATGAGTCAACTCCTTCCCCTGTTGAGGCTCCACTCTTGTCTGGCTCGGAGAGAACTTGCTCAGTAACTTTTTGTCTGTCTGTGTGTCTCTCTTTCAGATCTCAGTGAATGTAGCCACACCTATGTAGGCTGTCAGTTTCAGTCGAAAACCCTTTATCCAACCCACTTCAGCAGGCACACACACAGTCACGCAGACACACACACACACACACACACGCACAGTCACGCAGACACACACACACACACACACACGCTCATGCAAATAAAGGCAGGCCAGCAAACAGTGGGACACACCCCCGCACTGCAAAAAAATTCCAAAAGATTACCAAGTATATTTGGTCTAGTTTTTCTAGAC
>NC_137224.1:2194887-2204887 GCF_949987685.1 Ammodytes marinus | reverse complement strand
CCATTTCTCCCTTGAATGTCAAATAGTTTTTCTTACTTAAATCCAAAATTTCCATTATAATTAAAAAAGGTTTAAGATAAATGATGTATAGTTTAATTTTAAAGGTGCTACGAGGAACTTTTAAATATTTCAGAAACAGTCTCATTTTTCCTCTGATGATCATAAATGACACGTAACAGCAAACGAGACCATCAGTGCAAAGAATGCTATTTGTATATAGTTTTTCTTAATGCCTTTGTCATGGGTATACGCTCACCCAGGAACAACAGCTGGCGTAGTAAAAACACTACCGCTTTTGTCCAAAGGGGGCGCTAAAATTAACAAAATGACGTTCCTCGGAGCACCTTCAAGTCTGTCAATTTCACTTATCCTAACAACTTAATATGATGCAGCACAAAAAGTTTGGACACTGGAATACAAGACTTGCCCTGTGTTCCAATCCCCATACTTCCCTACTATTTAGTACGCCAGAAAAAGATTTAGGATGTCCCTATACATGAACGTCAATTGCAGTATGCTAAATGCCCCAATAACTCCAATAGCATTTTGGAGTATTCATCTTTATTCTTGACATTTCTTGACATAATGAAAAAAAAAGTATGTAGTGTAGTAAAGAGAAAAAGTACAGTATGTGATTTGGAATGCAGAGAATGTGTCACTAAATGGCAATTAAAAAATGTCATGTACATTCATGTTAAAATGTATTCTCAGTGCAGTCAGAAATGTGCTTTTAAGATGAAGACAGACAATTACAACAGCAGCATCTGTTACTACGAGAACCGATACATTTTCTTTTAACATATTTCTATTTTTATTTATTTATTGCTTTGAATTAGTAATATCAATACCACCATTAGCCTAGCTAGCTTAGCTTATAATATAGACCATACTAATGTGCTTTTTGTATTTCCCTAACATTTTTAAAGGTTAAATATCATGTAACTTGTTATGACTAGTCTTTGTGGATTGAACTTTGGATAACATATGCAATTTGTAATAAAGAAAAGTAGATTTTCACTTGATACAATATGCAAATTAACTGTCATTTTCCCAAAATAATAATAATACATTTTTGTTATTCTTTTTCTAAGACTATTATTATTATTATATCTAATAATACTGTTTTGAGGAAACATATGTTCACATTTTGAATGTCGTTTACATTCAAGCCATCGCCAAACAAGTTGACACAAAGTTGATTAAGCCTATCAGCTCCACAAAACTCTCTCTGTATTTCTCAGCATGGCAGCGTTAACAAACTGGTGTCTCCCCCCACCCTCAACACTGTTGCAGGAGCAGGAGCTCGAAAAAATCCCAAGAAGAGCCCAAGAAATGTTTCAGTTGTTGATTCTACTGCTAAGAAAAAACCTGGACGTACAGCAGAAGGTATAAAATCCATGCGCGATCACCAAAAGCTTTACCTCATGTAGATGCACCGACAGACAGTGTTGTTGTAATTACTCAGAATTACTCATAGGGGGCGACAGAAGTTACGCGCTATAGCTTTAAACTAAAATCTTTAAGGTGTTGATGTGTATTAATTAAAAATCTATGTAACATACGTAAGATACCTATTCAAACCTGCAGTGTGGAAACTGTTAAAAAGTCGGAAAATGCACTTGAGGAAAATGCCCGAAAATTAGCAACAAAAAAAAAGAAAAAATTAAGAGTTCAGAAATGCACTAAAAACAGTGAATTTTCTAGCAGCATCAATCATTAGAAAGTCTCTATGAGTAAATTGTTTTTCGCCATTCGTCACTGGATGCCAACCAGCTCTGTTATGGGCGGAGCAAACACCATCAGCTCCTGGTATTTGTGGTAGAAAAGGCGAAGGCGTGAGAGGTAGCTGTCCTGCTGGTAGGGAAGCTTCTTTTCAGTCAGAAACTTGGACACAACCGGCTTCACCTGCACAGACAGAGAAATAGAGTTTTTGAGTTTTAGGATAAGTTATGTTTATTTGTCAATTTACACGAGGCTACATTTCAATTAATATGTTTAAAAAAAATTAAATAAAAAAAAAAAATTATAAGATTGTTACTTTGGCTTGATCCATCATCTAGATTGTTTTAATAAAATTAAAAAAAAAAGTAAAATATCTAGAAACTAAATGTATCGAATAATTGGAGTGGAGTTCAAATGTACCTCTGAAGTGTAGTCGAGTTAAAGTATAGATATACATTAACAGATAGTACTCAAGTAAGTTAAGTTATTAGTCAATTTACACAAGGCTACATTGAAATTGGTCTTAACGAATAACATCGCTCAAGTTCCCACACTCCAGAGGGGGTCAGAGCGCAGGGTCAGCCATAGTACAGCGCCCCTGGAGCAGTTTGGGGTTAAGTGTCTTGCTCAAGGACACAATGGTAGAGATGGTGGGCACCGTAGATGTAAAAGCACACACATGCTCGCTTGCTTGCTTGCTCGCACACACACACACACACACACACACACACACACACACACACACACACACACACACACTCACACTCACACTCACACTCACACTCACACACACACACACACACACACACACACATACACACACACACACACACACACGCACACACACACACACACACACACACACACACACACACACACACACACACACACACCTACCCCCCCCCCCCCCAAACACACACACACACACCTTTAAACACATGTAGTCGGACAGGAAGGGGAAGAGGTGATGCTCGACGTGGCAGTTGATGAGCGAGTGTCCGAAGATCCAGTCGAGCACGGGGTTTCTGGGTAAATTCAGGACGCCGTTGGTCATCTGGTAAACTCTCTTAGGACGAGAGGTCGGAGAGAACATGGGCAGACCGATGTGCTGGGGAATATACAAGGCAAGTTTATTTTATTTATTCATTCATTTTTGATATTTTTTGCCATTTTTATGCTTTATTGATAGTGTAGAGACAGAGTTGAAATGGGGCAGAGAGGGGAGTGACATGCAGAGAACGACCGCGGGCTGGAATCGAACCCGGGTCCGCTGCTGGCCGAGGCCCATGGGGGGGACGCCCTACCAACTGAGCTAAGGGCGCCCCCAAGACAAGTTTATGTCTATAGCACAGTTCAGACACAAGGCCATTCAAAGAAGTGCTTTACAGGGGCATGAAATACATCAAGATTAGAAGTTAGAAATTGCATTTAAGAGATGGTAAAAAACAAAGAAAATACATCAAGATTCAAGACTAGACATTAAACATTTAGACAGCGATGTGGAATGGCTGCAATGAAAATGACCTGACTGACAATATAGTTATTTTCTATATATCCTAGCTAACTTAATTACTCTTTCATAGTTTCAAACTACTTTAAAGATACACACAGTGTAATAAGACATGTTTGGTGCAATGTCTGTAGACCCCTTACATAGGCTGTAGTGTCATAAATAGATGGTCTTATTTTCAGTTCTGGGGCTTTTAATCGTATATATTTAGATGATGCTAAATATTCAGATATTACACAATGCACCATTAACATCAAGAGCCTGTGTTTTATTATGTGTGTGTGTGTGTGTGTGTGTGTGTGTGTGTGTGTGTGTGTGTGTGTGTGTGTCTTTGTTTTATTGTAAAAAAAAAATCTTAAAAAAAAAAAAAATCTAATCCACCTTCAGACACTTGTTTGATCAGAACAATGCACAATGGCTTCCAAGGATAATCACGCATGAATCGTTCCTTTTTATCCCTTTAGTTCAAATACTGGTCTGATCGCTGTGGAAACACGATGCTGCTCTTTGAACAAGAACTCCTCTGAAGTTTGGGTAACAGCTTCACAAGTTGTTTAAATATAACTTACAGTATTGGAATATATATTTTTTTTAAGATTTTTTTTGGCATTTTTTTACGATTTATTTGACAGA
Source organism: Ammodytes marinus (assembly GCF_949987685.1). Lineage (NCBI taxonomy): Eukaryota > Metazoa > Chordata > Actinopteri > Uranoscopiformes > Ammodytidae > Ammodytes > Ammodytes marinus. The sequence goes on along the minus strand of NC_137224.1, from coordinate 2,201,022 downwards.
TAGGAAAGACAGAGAGGCAGCTTCACAAGTTGTTTAAATTGTTGTTTAAAAACTTACAGTATTATGAAATTTCTGTAAATTTCTTTTAAATATTATTTTTTGGTATTTTTATGATTATATGATTATGAGCATACTATAAGGTTACAGGGAGCTTTGTAAAATTACCTTTAAGATTTCACGTGTAGCATATTTTTACAAAGTAGTTTGAACTACCTTTTTCCAAGTAGCTTTAGTTAAAGGTGCTCTGAGGAACTTCCAGTTTGTGTTAATTCTTACACCCCCTTTGGACAAAAGCAGTCTAGTTTTTACTACGCCAGCTGTTGTTCCTGGGTGAGCGTATACCCTTGACAAAGGCATTAAGAAAAAACATATAAAAAAACATGCTTTGCACTGATGGTCTCTCTCGTTTGCTGTTTCATGTAATTCATGATCATCAGAGGGAAAAATTAGACTGTTTCAGAAATATTTAAAAGTTCCTCGTAGCACCTTTTAGCCAAAACTACATTCATGCCTAGGCCAGGACAGCATTGCTCTGTTTCAACTTGTTTCCAGTGTGTGTGTGAAGTCCTTGGTGAGTTGGCAAAGCTATGCAGAAAAAGTCTCTTACTCAACACTGTGTACAGTACAGTAAATCAGTGAGGCCTTGCAGCTGGTGGTATGTCTCACCTGGAAGATATTAACATCAATCACTAACCTCCTTTAAATCACTTCTTAGAACACATTTGTATAGACTTGCTTTTACTTATTCTTTGTATTCTCTTCCTCAATGTCTTTTTGACCCTAGCACCTATTAATCTCGTTTGGTTTGTTGTGTATATATATGAGTATGGGTATTTATCTTTTTGTATATGATAACACAAAGTAATATGTATGAATATGCAAAGAGAAAATTGTGTATTGTGTGTAATTGTCCGGAAGAATAATAAATAAATAATATGTGTTTTTTGTTTGTTTAGTAGGCCTATGTATTTATTTGATTGTACTTGCTCATATGTATTTTGTTAAAGCACTTTGTAAACCATTGTTTTTAAAGGTTCTATATGAATAAAGATATTATTATTATTATTATTATTATTATTATTATTATTATTATTATTATTATTATTATTATTATTATTATTATTATTATTATTATTATTATTATTATTAACATGTATGTAAGGCATGGAGAGCATCCCTTGGCACATCTCACCTCTACCATAAATCAGTACTTTAGGAAGCCCAAAATTGGTATAAAGTTACGGTTTAAGAAAACCCTTAGAAAAAACCACTTTCCACCACATGGATTCCTTAAGACTTTTAGTATGTTAATAAATACATATTCAAAATTCGAAATAGTTTCTGTTGCAATTTTTTAAAGGTCCACCCCCAATTTTCTCACAAAATGCCTGTACTATTACTCAACACACATGTTGTACGTTTTATAGTATAAGTATTTGGACAGAGCGAATATCTGATGTGTTAGAGAGAGAGAGAGAGAGAGAGAGAGAGAGAGAGAGAGAGAGAGAGAGAGAGAGAGAGAGAGAGAGAGAGAGAGAGAGAGAGAGAGAGAGAGAGAGAGTGTGTGAGTGAGTGAGTGAGTGAGTGAGTGAGTGAGTGAGTGAGTGAGTGAGTGAGTGAGTGAGTGAGTGAGTGAGTGAGTGTGTGTGTGTGTGTGTGTGTGCGTGCGTGTGTGTGTTCGGACAGATGAAGTGTAAACCCTAAGGGACAAAATAGGGCCTCACTAAAAGATTGACACGGTCTCTTGTCAAAATATATCAATCTGTGTCTCTTTGGTTTCAGTTTTGCCATGCATGCAGCTGTTGGTTATTTCTCACCTGGAAGATATTAACATGAATGTAAGGCATTGAGAACATCCCCCTGCACACCAGCATACACAGCAAGGCTCCTACAGTCGACTGAAACCCGGATACGTTTATCAGGAGCCAGTAGTGAGAATACAGGCCCAGAGAAACCATCAAAACAGTCCTCGCGATGTGGGCAAGAGGCTGCTCCTTGAGATGGCCTGGAAAAAAAGATTTAGAAAAAATGTTTTAGTCACATACATGAGAATGGAGTGACAACGGAGTGAGAGAGGGGAGGTAACATGGGAGTTAGAAAGAGATCAGAAGAAATTAAGTCCATCTCAACTTTATGCTGATAGTCACATTTAATGGTGAAATATTTGAGGGGACCTATGAAAAGTATGGGGAGCCGAAGAGGACAAAATTTATGTTTTAGATTCACTGAAAAACCCGATCATTTGCATTATTTTATATCCACACATCCACTATATTACCTTGTACCAAGGAAAACAAACCTCTTAAATGCTATTTTGAGCATAAAATATCCTTTCTTGCTCTTGCACCACACAATCCAGTGTGCACCGGAAGTGGCGTCACATCAACGGAGCCTCCGTATGAAAACAACCTGGGATGCGACGGTTATAAAAGCAAGAAGCAAGACCAAGGAGCCATGTTATGATGAAATAAATAAGTAAAAGAACGTCCCAATTGTATGCTTAATGTAAGCTAACTAGATTATTTTAATAGTCAGATGTAGTATGTAGAAAAAAGAAAGAGTATAAGATTTGGAACGCAGGGTCTATATAAGCAATTGCTTAGACACAGGCTGTGTGCTCATTATACCAGAGTTAAGGGGCATTTGTGTGCATTTCTTTCATTTAGTTCATGTGTTGCCTCTTACTGATAGCCACCAGAGGCGTAATGATCGGTACGAACAGAGGCGCGATGAAGAGGTAGATAGAGCGCGGCAGAGAGGGAACCTTCCACACACTGGAGTCCCCCAGACCGATGATGTTGGTGTGGGCGTGATGCATCTTGATGTGGCCCTGCACCCCCGCACGAGAGGAGAAGGACCCACAGATCTGGAGGGGGAAGGATACACATGGGTGAGTTAACAAATAGGAAAATACATATTAGAATTGATTGAAATATACACATGGGTTAGTTAAAGATGCACTATGTAACTTTGGGTTATATATTTGGCTATCCTGAAACTGCATAGTGCCCCTTTAACAAATAGGCTACACGAAACTGTCATTTGAAAGAACTGGAAAAAACTTTTTTTGGCCTTTTTGATTAAAAAAAAATAAAAAAGTTTTCTATGTATTTTGCTGTATGTTTTGTTTCATTGTGCTGTAAAAAAAGGAAAAAGAAAATAAATATATTGTGGAAAAAAAGATTTTTTTAGATAAATGAGGATTTAAAAAAGGGGGGGGGGGGGACTAGACATGTGGAGGAGCCCATGTCTGTGTTTGCAATATAGGACCCAAAAATAACTAAATCCGCCCCTGATTACAGAGCAGACGTAAATCAAAATAAAACAATAAACATTTTCATATCAGCTGTAGATGTGAGTGACCTAGCCAAACACAGTGAGTGCTTATCTACCATTCAAAGTGTGTATTGTCATATGCAAAATAAGAAACATCTTCTCAGTCATACAATGAAATTCTTCCTTTTGTTTTCCACAGACTGAATGCCATAAAGAAACAGGAACATATTTTTCTCTTGGCATTCACCATATACAGTATGTAAATGAGGTTATAAAAGCTTTGGTTAATCACTTTTATTGACCTCAGTGCTGGGGGAATCAACTCTGTGAACTTTTGAACCCGCGGATGTGTCTGTGTGTGTGTTTGCTCAACAGTCCTGTCGCCTTCTAGGAAAACAAACTGTCATAAGAACCTTTGCCCTGACCCTTAGCCTGAGACAGACAGACAGACAGACAGACAGACAGACAGACAGACAGACAGACAGATATAGATAGATAGATAGATAGATTGACAGACAGACAGACAGACAGACAGACAGACAGACAGACAGACAGACATAAATAGATAGATAGATAGATAGACAGACAGACAGACAGACAGACAGACAGACAGACAGACAGACAGACAGACGGACATACAGACAGACAGACAGACACACACCCTCCCCACACACACACACACACAGCAGACAGACAGACAGACAGACAGACAGATATAGATAGATAGATAGATAGACAGACAGACAGACAGACAGATAGACGGACATACAGACAGACAGACAGACACACAGACACACACCCTCCCCACACACACACACACACACACACACACACACACACCCCCCCCCCCCCCCCTCACACACTGACCTCTATGAAGAACACGGCCCAGACCTTAGCCCAGGTCTGGGACTCGCTCAGTGAGCCGTGGCTGGCCAGGTGAGTTCCTTTGATGGTGATGACGCCATGGGACACGCCCATCAGGACAACGCCCAACGAGAAGAGAGGAAGCTGGGGGGAGGAGAGCAGGAGGAAGGCTGGAGGATAGATAGATGGATGGATGGATAGATAGATAGATAGATAGATAGATAGATAGATAGATAGATAGATAGATAGATAGATAGATAGATAGATAGATAGATAGATAGATAGATAGATAGATAGATAGATAGATAGATAGATAGATAGATAGATAGATAGATAGATAAACGGACGGATGGACGGACACACACACACACACACACACACAAATAGGGTTTAGTTTTATCGAGTAAAACAATGTACAAGCAAGACACAGAATGATTATTACATAAAATGAGAATGACATAAAAATTGTTCATATGAATCTTAAAGCCGTAGACACATAGCTATAAACACCTGAATGTACATCTTGGACCTTGGATTTAGAATAGCATTGTGGGTCTGAAATGTGTATCTAGTAATTTCCCTGGCCGTGGTTAAAGGTGCAGTGTGTAATATCTGAATATTTGGCATTATCTAGTGGTGAACGTTCGCCAAAACAGGTGCATTTCCCCAGGGACACCCTCTTGATAAAAATGCTTTTGGCCATTAAGTTTGTCCGTTCTGTGCTACTGTAGAATCCTGGCAGTGCAAAATGGCGGCCTCAGCGCCCCGCTCTTATGTAGATATAAAAGACCCTAATGACATTAAAACATACTTGTGAATATTATATTACATTTCTACCAAGTATGTTCTGAAAACTGACAATTAATTCTACACACTGCACCTTTAACAGAGGCCATGTGTATGTTTATTGTGGGTGGCCAAAGCTTCTGAGAAAGAGACTCCCTGCATTCCAAATATGTTTCTGAGACACCTTGGTATTCTGAGGGTCAAGCGTGACCACCCCTGAGTTCCAATCCCCATACTTTCTGCTATTTAGAACGGTACACACACAGGATGAAGGACCATAAATCGTTGGACGCTCATGGACTCTTGGGAGGGTTTGAGAAAAAAACATTCTTTTGGGGGGGCCACTAATGCCCTTGTGAACTTGAAAATTGACCAGTGTTGAACAAACTGCTGACACGTCTCGCCTTAGAACAACTCAATATTATCCCGTAGATAAGAAGAGTTTAAAGGTGCAGTGTGCAGTTTTAGAGGCGGGGGATTTGTTTACATTCACAGAGCCTGCAGTCAGTTTACAAACTTCAAACAGTTTTCCAGCGATCAACATTTTTGTTTATTCAGTTATGAGAATATAAGTTAGAAAATGTTCCAACTTATCCAACACACCCAAAGTGACATAGTGCACCTTTAAATAAACAGACCGTATGAATGTTCTTTGTAACTGATAAAGTATTATGTTTCACCAAGGTCGACGCATCAATACTTTATCATTGTTGAATATAGATTGCAGTCTTTGCCTGTTGACTTTGACTAACTTCAGAGTCTTCTAGGCCAGACACGGATACATTTTGAGAATTTGGTCTATTTTGCTATTTAAAAAGGTGCACCGAGGAACTTTCAGTTTGTGTTCATTCTTGCGCCCTCTTTGGACAAAAGCGGTAGTGTTTTTACCACGCCAGCTGTTGTTCCTGGGTGAGCGTATACACCATGACAAAGGCATTAAGAAAAACTATATAAAAATAACATTCTCTGCACTGATGGTCTCGTTTGCCGTTACATATCATTTATGATCACCGGAACAGAATAAATGAGATTTATAATTTTCTTATCTTCTGTATATTTATTATATGAACCAATATACCAATGCAAATTCCAATGTTATGTGGGTTAGCGTGCTAGGTTGCTAACATGTAGCATGTCAGTAAGTTCACAAGGAAATCATCTGTGAACTAAATTAATTGGATAAGTGCAAAGGAGTCATTTGGATTAAGT
>NC_137224.1:2149887-2189887 GCF_949987685.1 Ammodytes marinus | reverse complement strand
CAACTATGACACTTTCAAGATGGCGGCACTAGGCCTTGGTCCAAAATATGCAGAAATATGGACATATATGAGACCTTTTCTAAGGGAAAAATAAATAATACAAAAAAAAATGTTCAGCTATTATGCACTAAATTAAATGTACTTATGGATATTATAATTACTTTCTACAAAATCTGGTAGGAAATAAAACCCAAAATTCTACACACTGCAGCTTTAAGTCTTTTATGTATTTATTGAGTCATTTATCTATTTATTATAATCGCGGATACAGTCCTCCATTAAGCTAGAAGGTAAACTACATGTTGCAGTAGCTCGCCAGTAGTTCATCTACATTCACATTAACATAGTGATTCAAGTAGTTCATAGTTAAATTAAAATGTTGCCATTTTTTATGTAGTTAAAGGTGCTCCGAGGAACCATCAGTTTGTGTTGATTCTTGCATTCCTATCGGAAAAAAGCGGTAGGGTTTTTACTACGCCAGCTGTTGTTCCTGGGTGAGCGTATACCCATGATAAAGGCATTAAGAAAAACTATATAAAAATAGCATTCTTTGCACTGATGGTCTCATTTGCTGTTACATGTAATTTATGATCATCAGAGGAAAAAGACTGAGACTGTTTCAGAAATATTTAAAATGTCCTCTTAAAGTAGCACCTTTAAGGAGAAATATATATTCACACAAACAATACTATTTTTCATTTTATTTTAATAAAACATAATAGTGCTCGTTGTAGTGGTGCATTCTTAGTTTAAAAAATTAATTAATAAAAAAAAACTTATAAAGTACATTCATGCACAGTCATACTATCAAATGCACAGACACAGACCAACTGACCTTGTGTGAAACTGAATGCCCTGTGTGTGTGTGTGTGTGTGTGTGTGTGTGTGTGTGTGTGTGTGTGTGTGTGTGTGTGTGTGTGTGTGTGTGTGTGTGTGTGTGTGTGTGTGTGTGTGTGTGTGTATGTGTTCTTGCAACCGGAGATAAGAGCACTATCTACACACACATAACCCTTTGTCTTTACTATTGCAACAGTGTTAGACAAGCAACAGTCAGCCCGGGGCCATTTCCATACACTAATACTGTAAATAACCCCATAAATAGCAAAGTCAACATTGTGTATATGTATGTTAAAGGTGCACTATGTAACTTTGGGTGTGTCAGAGAAGTGAACATTTTGTAAGGCGTATTCTCATAACTGAATAAACAAACTTTCCTCACAGTAAAATGTGATCCCTGGAACACTGTTTGAAGTTAGAAAGCTTCCTGAAAAGTTATTGTTTCACTGTTGTTGTTGTTTACAGTAGCAGGGCCCACAGTTTGGTTTACAAACATATTCTAGTCTTATATTTGGGTTCCAGGTTCCTCAAAATAATTTAGTTTTGATTTATGAAGATAGAATTATTCAATACTAAGAATAACATGTAGAGAAAATATGTTTTATAAACTAACTGCAGGCTCTGGGAATGTAAACAAACCCCCCTCCTCTGAAACTACATAGTGCACCTTTAACAGTTTTTTTTAATAATAATAATGTTTTCTTTTCTTTTATTTTTTTGCACAAAAAATATGTATAAAAAAAGTCAACAATAACATATTTTTCTTCCTACAATAAAATGTATTTTAAAAAAAAACATTGTCTATGTGCCATGGAAAAAAATACGTTTAAAGTAAGAAAAAACTGTACAATAAGGACATAATAAACAGTAGCATATCAAAGGATTAGGAACATTCACTAATACATTAACTAATTAATCACTTAGTCATCTATACATGAATTGATACAGTATGCAAAGGCTACAGGTGTTACAGTAACAGTCAGGCTAAATGTCAGTGGAAGAGAAACCATACAAACCTTTGTGTTTGTATGTGTGGCAAATGTTTTTCAGTTCATTTTTAGGTTTCATTCAGATGCTAAGAGATCCCATGTTGCTTCCATTGACCGTATTGTCCTGTAAATAGATAGAAAAAAACATTATAATAATACATGGAACTAATATAGCGCTGTTTTGTGATACAGATTCCCCAATATTTTTGAATTTGTTTGAAACTATTAAAGAGTAAGTTAAATGGGCTGTATAGAAAATGACTACATTGTCAGTCACATCGCTGTCTAAATGTTTAATGTCTAATCTTGAATCTTTATGTATATTCTTTGTTCTTACCATCTCCTAAATGCAATTTCTAATGTCTAATCTTGATGTATTTCATGCCCCTGTAAAGCACTTTGAATGGCCTTGTGTCTGAATTGTGCTATAGAAATAAACTTGATTTGTTCATAAGACTAAAAGTCAAATGAAATGAAATGAAATCAGTTTTATTTGTATAGCCCAATATCACAAATAGACATTTGCCTCAGTGGGCTTCAAATTCCATACAGTATTACACCCTCTGCCCTTATCTATCTATCTATCTATCTATCTATCTATCTATCTATCTATCTATCTATCTATCTATCTATCTATCTATCTATCTATCTATCTATCTATCTATCTGCCCTTAGACCCTTAGAAAAAAAAACTCCCAACAAAAGTTGTGTAAGTATGATTGATAAAATGTACAGTGAGATACCATAAAAAGTGGCATGCTACAACATTAGCTATATTTATAGGTAATAATAAGAGAGCTCCAAACTCTCATCTTGTTATATCACAAGTGGCCACTATATGGTGCCGTTTAGCCAGTATCATCTGGCTGGTCTTCATGTGTAAAATGCAACACACACACACACACACACACACACACACACACACACACACACACACACACACACACACACACACACACACACACACACACACACACACACACACACACACACACACACACACACACACACACACACACACACACACACACACACACACACACACACACACACACACACACACACACACACACACACACACACACACACACACACACACACACACACACACACACAAATGCTGACCAGGTAGTTTACAAATTATCTAGGCCTATTTACATATTTACAAACTCACTTTACACACTTTTTTTGTTGCCATATAACTACAAGGTTAGCTTTTTTTATAGATATGCAGTGGCCTATAGAATGTGGACCCATACAACGTTTATGTGTTTACAAACGTCACAGAATTTTCCGGTCGCACGCGCGTGCCCCTAGTTGTAAAAAAGTCCTCGCACTGTCTCAAAAGATGGTTGCAAAATGCGAGCAATTGGTCGCAGTCTAGTTTTCCGCGCACACAGGATCATGAGGAGATATTCACTGATTTTGACAAAAAGTAATTGACAACAAGCGTTCTCTACAAAGACTCAAAGGAGGACTTGTAACCCTTCATACAGCAGATCAAGAGGTAACTGCTTGGCTAAAGGACTTTGCATTAGCTAGATAAATAAATGTACATACTGTGGCGGACTCTAAATGGAAATAATTCACTGTCATGTCGTAGATTCATGAATTAAATGTCCGTTCCCGTTAAGAGGGCGTAAGGTAACGGGGGACACGGGGCGGGGGTGTGGTTTAAAGGCGGATGTATGACGGTGTGTTGGTTGATTTTTGGAGATGGGAATAAATGGCCAGAGAGGTGAGAAGCCAAATGAAGTGATCGGTTTGACTCCCTCCTTCAACTCCTACAAAATAGGGGAGGACGGGGGAATGTGAGACATCGGGTAATGTGAGACACCCCCTGTATCTAGGACACGGAACACATTTTTGGTCATGTGAGATATATGTTTTCAAGCCCCTCTCATCTCTCCTTGGCTATGAAAGAGAGGACCTCATGGTGATGTTGTAAGCATGTTTTTTTCACAAAAATGTATTTTTTGTATGTAAAAGTAAATTTTCTTGCTGTCAACTTAATCGATTGTTGTGCCTAATCAAATTGATTCAGGTAGAAAAACCTCTATCACACATGTTGATGATAGCAAGGAGACTAGTTTGAAAAGACAAAAGACAATGTGGGCTGGAGGTGGGGGTTGATGGTTGAAGGGGTGTCAGCAAGGGCATGGTTTGGCACTTATCTATGTGGGGGACAGGAGAGTGACCTTTAACATCAATAGACTCTAAGACAGCGGTTTTCAAACTGTGGGCTATGTGAAAAAATAAATAAAAAATATATATATATTTTTTTTATTTGTTTATTTATTTTTTGAGTTTGTGTTTTTGATATATATAAGATTTTATTTGGACATGGACATGACAATGTCATTGGACGAACCAGATGCATTGTTTACAGTGTGTTAGCATAAATGCTAGTTTACAACACCTGTCCACAGGAGGCTTTTTAAAAACAACAAAATAAACTAAACAAAACAGAAACAAGATCAAATACTGATAAAAAAACTGATAATTAAAAGAGTAAAAATGCAGAATACAATAGAGTACAGAGCAGCAATATAATGAGTCAATATATATAGGCTACGTAGAGTAAAACAAAGGCAGCATGATCAAACAATAAACCAGTTGTAAATTATTTGAGTGAGCACTGTTGACTTGATTTGAGCCGTTGTTTAAGTTCTCTGTTAAAAGTGTTGCCATTAGTCTCTAGTTTTAGACTAGTGGGCAAGAGGTTCCACAGTTTTGCCCCCTTTGCAGAGAAAACAGACTGACCGAAAGATGTCTTGTGCATTGGAACAAGACAATCACCATTGATGGAGGCTCGTGTATTTGCCCGACGAGAGCTCTGACGATATGCTTAATATGATATTAACATCATATTAAGCAATTGTAAGTTATCATACAAAAAAAGGAATACAATGTTTTGGTCTAGATAGTTAATAGCCTAATAATTGAATCAGATCATCTGGGAGATAATCCGAGGTTAACTGATCACGTGACGTCATGTTCACGTACTAGCACAGTGTGTATTGAGTTTATTTAAAAACATTTGGAAATGGGGCTGCCTTCAGTTTCCCATGCACTGTGTATAGTCTATAGCCTATTTCAGCCTTGTCTGTGGAAATAAAGATAGCTGGGCAAGAGTTCTTCTGCTTAGTTCCTCTCACTACATTTAGATGCATTTACTATATTACAGAGAAATATGTCTTGTTAAAGAAAAAGAGCACTAGGCCCATCCCAGAGGGCCCTGCATAATATTTTATTTTAAATTAATATTTTTATGGAAAATTCATGTGTCTTTCTTCAATAGCTTCTAATTCATCCGACCCAGTGTCTCCAAATTATTTGTTCACACAAAATTCCTCATATTTAGCCTCTTAATTTTCCTCTCAAAGTGCACCAGATTCATAGCCTGGCATTCCCAGACCTGCCACTAGGCGCTGGCAAATTAAATTTGCTGCGCGTGTTGGTCCGTTGAAGCTTATCAAGACTACCAGAAATCTGGTATAACGTTTCAATTGGTTCTATCTAATATGGGCGCGCCAGAGCCCTTTATATGGTGCTCTGGGGAGGACGTAACCGGATGACGACAGTGACGTGCATGCGACGTCGAAGCTGTGATAGTAAACATCAAAGATGGCTGCGGATATGTTGTGTGAGTTTGAGACTGCTTTGGCCTCGACCCTTAACGAATTGGAAGACGGGACTCATAGCTTTCACTAGCAAGTAAGTGGAATGTTCTGTTTTGCCGACCGACAACGGCAAACGTTTAATTGAACAGTTTAACAGCTGTTCGCTAAACGAACGGGGCTTACGTCACTTGTGCATCGCTCTGATTGGTTGTAGTGCTATCCAACTGCGTGCAGTGGCATTTGAAATGCACGAGTAGGAGCCGCCCCTAGAGTTGGAAATTACTATTGATCGTCGCCAGACCCTCTATCGTTCAAGATATCAGGGTCAGGATTTCCAGGCTACCAGATTCATGCATTTCACTTTAAAAGGGTAAAAAAAAAATCTCCCGGGGGGGCATACCCCGGAACCCCCCTATGACGGTCTGGTTCTCTGCTGGCTACTATTTTCACCCAGCAGGACATTGGAGGCACTAGCATAAAAACACTGGGTGTGGGAAGGACTTTTAACAATAGTCAATAATTTGGGCAAGTCTGTCTGCCAACTTTCTCACTCCGCTGCACACTCAGTCACTACTATCCATGCTTAAAGGAAGCAGGATTAAAACACTGGGTTAAGATGTTCAAATGTATTTTAAAGCAAAACAAAAACATACTTAGATAAAGATGTTAAAATGTTTAAAGAAATGTGTTTAAAAACGCACAAAGATGTTTAGAATGTTTCAAAAATATGTTTAAAATGTGTAAAATAAATAAAACATCTTTCAACTTTTTTTTTTGGGGGGGGGGGGGGGGGGGGGGGGCTCAGCTGAAATTTGTTCTCTGAGGGGGGGCTCACTCACTGAAAACCCCTGCTCTAAGAAATATGTATTTATTCAATGAATGATCCCAATACAACAAATGCAAAAAAAAAGACTCAAAAGATGGAAAATGACAGCTAGGTCTAGTCCTGTGTTCTGAGTCCCAGACTGTTCTGGTTCTGATTTTCCTTTGCTCTGATACCCAGACACTAGCTGGCTCTAAGGGTCCTGTGTTCTGACCCCCAGACTGTGTTCTAATCTAACTGGTTCTATCTGTCATTTGAATGTTAATTATTGAATATGAATTATATGTTGTATTTGATCAGAGTTACTTTCAAGTGTTTAGAACATTTTTTTGCTTAATTGACCAAACCCCATGATTCTGTTACTAGTCCGACATTAGTTTTGTAATATTTGGTTTTCAAGCTAGCTGTCAGGATTCTAACTGTTACAATTTGTGTTGTTAAGGTAGTTTCAGAGTGTAAAAAGTAAGTGGTTCAGTTTACCCCCTTGATTTTTCTGGTCTGTCTCAGTTTACCCCAGCTATGGGACAACTTTTTTTTAAACAATCATATTTTCACTGCCCTTTGTCTTGAAAACAATTCTGCTAATGCCCATTTCTAGGAAACATCCTGAATTAATTGGAAATGTTTAAATTTGAGTGATTAATCATTTTAGCTCGCTTAGAGGAACCCCGTTCTCCCCTACATATAATTTGTATGATATTGTTATATCTACATATTGTTCTGATGGTTTTCTTTTGTCATTATTTGTAATATCTTTAGGTCTAATGCTTTGGTAATACTGTTTACGGCAGTTGTAATGCCAGTACAACTTTTTGAATTTGAGAGAGAGAGAGAGAGAGAGAGAGAGAGAGAGAGAGGGAGGGAAGGAGAGAGACAGAGGGAGAGAGAGCTGATTGTGTGTAGAGAGAGCTTGCCTTTAGTAATAATATTGTTCCACATTCAATGATGAGATATGGTGTGTTAATGTGTAAGGCCAGGCAATTTATTTGCACAGCACAATTCATACACTGATGCGATTCAAAGTGTTTAAACAAGTAAAAACAGTCAGACTCAGTTTACAATGTTACTACGATTAAAATATTGAGTGGTTTGATGGCCCAGAGTAAAGACTCACTTCAACCTGCAAATGCGACAACACACAGATTTGCATCAGCACCAATAATTTCCTGTTCTTGTAAAGATAACAACTCAGGATGTTTTTGAGAAGTTGCCTCGAGATATGTGTGTCTAATCTATTGATTTGAAATTCTCTGAAAAGGGCATAAGATGACTAGATAAGGATTATACCTCGTGCTTGAAAGTTTTCCATGACGTAGAGACCTGCGGTCCTCAGAAGCTGCTGAAGAGCGTTGACACGGAGCTGTCGGCGTCAGTGTTTGAGTGACAGTCACACACTGAGACCTCGGAGCAGAATGGCTGCAGTCGCACACCTCGCCTTACTGCTGTTTGCTTTCATCAACAACATCCACTCAGAAGAACCTATCAGAATCCTAGAGAAAGGAGACCTTTACACCTTCACACTCAATTACGAGGTCCAGGTCAACTCCTCCTGCCTGATCTCCAGGTCTGTTGGAGAGGAGAAGCTTGTCCTATGGAACACCTCTGTCTCCTCGTCCGAGAACTCTACACTACCGGACGGCTTGAAACAACGAATGACAGATTACATCGTTAGCAAAAAGTCTTATTACAGGATCTTCAATCTGATCCATTCAGACTCAGGCCTGTACCAACGGGAGTGTTGGACAGATGGCAAGGTGACATATGAGAGAAACACCAGTATTATTATTTGCAGTAGGAGAGGTGAGAGAAAACGTTTCCCAGTGGGAGGTAGAGACACAGCTGACTTGCGATGTGAGGACACGGCTGACGATCTGGAAATCTGGTGGCTCACGTTAAGTCTTGGCTATCATAATGTGGACAGACGAAACTCATTATGGACAAGAGTTTTTCGGGATGGTACGACATCGATGACGGACATTGTTAAAGGAGGATTTCAAGTGGTGAAAAACGCATCAGGTCCTCGTCAGTCCAACATCACGACACCAGTCAGTGGGGACTTCACTTGTCTTGTGATGAACCAACAGCAGTGTGTCAGCAGTCACCCTGTAGGGATATACCTCCCAACAGAGACAATCTACCGCTCGGTGGGAGAGACGGCCGTGTTGCAGTGCAATGGCCACCGTGATGACAAGCCACGTTGGGAGAAGATAGCTTCCCTAAAACGAGTAGTTTTCCAAAACGAGTCACTGGTGTTTTCATCGTTAGCGTTAAGTGACTCAGGTGCGTACACCTGTCAAAGCTATTACAGTAGTAGTTTTTTTGAGCTGTTTGTGTGCCCCACATTTGGCCCTCCTGATGTAGAGCTCTTCTCAGGAGGAGAAAATGTCACTATCAGATGTATCGCAGATTTGAGTAGGGGAGGTAGGGGATTCAATTGGTTCATGAAGTCGAAACAAACACAAGGCAAAGTCGTTCATCTAAATAAGTTTGATAAGAACAGAATAATTACCTCTCGCGAGTCGGTTACTATCTTGAATGTCTCACTGGAGGACACAGGGGAGTATTGGTGTGCAGTTATTGACTTTGACTCAGACGCCCAGTGTCAGCCAACAGCCAAAACTCTTCTGATGTACAGAGAGCCCTTTGGGGTCTACTCCACCTTTTACACACTGAGGTGCATAGTGCTCAGTATCTTTCTGGGGGTTCTCTGTGTTATTGTGCTGATTGTGAACTATAAGACCAAGTGAGTAGTGGCTTAAAGGGATAGTTCAGTACTGTTAAAGTGGGGTTGTATGAGGTACTATAATAGTTAGTGTGTTATCTTATGGAGATGGTGATCAGCGCAGTTATTTTAAAAAGTTTTGGTGAAGACGTGGCTGTAGCAGAAGTCAGCCTTGTACTGTTGCAGAGGGGGACAGCAGAAAAACAATATTTTCTCACGCCATGTATATAAATGCTTACCTAAAAACTAGATATCCGTTCAATAAATTCTCTAAATTCAGGATTTTTTCACTGCTGATTTGGGGACTGATAGGCTGCAGTGTATCTACAGACAGACGTTTATTTCTGCACTTTTTTTTCAAGCGTAGTTCGGCCATGTATTACTGCGTCAACTCGTGCAGTCGTTTTTCCCCTGGCCCCCTCTGCAACGGTACAATGCTGACTTCTGCTAAAGCCACGTCTCCCCCAAACTCCTTATAGTGACTGATCACCATCTCCATAAGGTAAGAGAATATCAATGCATAAGTACAGCATACCACCACACTTCAAAAATACTGAACTATACCTTTAATATGCACATGTTCAAATTTCATCTTAAAAATGAGAGACAGACAGTCAGGCAGTGATGAAGGTTATTCTCACATCAAAAAATATTAACATTGTTTTTCTTCATATATTATTGAGTATTTTAATCAAATTAATTTTTGTATTATTTCAGTTGCTTGATTTTTATGTGTCGCCTCTCATTGCCTCAAATTTTTCAGTCATGATTCAACCATGTAAACCACTTTCTTATCTTTTTTTATTATTATTATTATTATTTCAATTATTATTATAACATTTTGGAAAATAATAAAATGTGGAAGTGGTTCTAAAGAAACTTGGATCTCATAATAATTTAGTATAAATTAAAAGCAGGTATAATTATTGTAGAAAATAATGCTGATGAAAAAAAGTTTCCCCTTAGATTCTGTACAAGTTTGTTGGTGTATATATTATTTTTAAGATAATTTTTTGTCATTCTTATGCTTTTTATTTGACAGCTTGTAGAAACAGAGGTGAAATGTGGCAGAGAGGGGATGACAAGCAGATAACGACCCGGGCTGGATTCTAACCCGTGGTCCGTGAGACAGACAGGCAGGCAGTGATGAAGGTTATTCTCACATCAAAAAATATTAACATTGTTTTTTCTTTTTAATCATATATTATTGAGTATTTTAATCCATTTTATTTTGGTATTATTTCAGTTGCTTGATTGTTATGTTTCTCATTGCCTCATGACATTTTTTAGTCCTGGTTCAACCACATAAACCACTTTGTAACTTTGGAACATTATTTTGAAAATAAGTATATTATACTGCTACACCTGTATCCCAAAAATCTTCATTTGAGAGTCAAATAACATAAATCTGTTTCCAGCATTGTTATGCTTTTTATTAGACAGTTTGGAGAGACAGAGATGAAATGGAGCAGAGAGGGGAATGACATGCAGAGAACGACCACGCGCCAGATTTCCTTTTCTTTTATTTGCACCCCGACACATAGGGTGGGGCTGGTCTATTATGGGATTTTCTACTTTTATTTAAATCTTGTTTTATTGTAAATTACAAAAAAAGAAATTGCATTCATTTGTTTTGCTTTACAATCTCAGGATAATGTGATATATTTTGTGAGGGATTTTTTTTCCCAACAGATACAGTATATAAGTGTTGTATCGAGCAGTGTTATTGGCGCAGTATAATTGCTATTTTTTGAAATGATGAATTGTCTCATATCTTACAATAAAGGCTTCACATTAAAGACAAAACCTGGAGCCCAGTTTTCACTGTTTTGATTTATAATTTGTATTATTTTAAGCATCTTTAATATGTATCAATCTAATATTTTGAATCAGATTAAGTCCAACTCCCACAAATATAATTATTTGTTGGGCCTTTATGGCTTTGATCTTGGCAAATTCAATTATATTTAGACACATACAGTACACTTGTTCTTAAAACGCACACAAAACAAAGAATATTATTGTATGACCTACATTACTTTAAGTTTTGTCTTGTGATTAAAGTTTATATATTGACACACACACGCACGCACGCACGCACGCACGCACGCACGCACGCACGCACGCACGCACGCACGCACGCACGCACGCACGCACGCACGCACGCACGCACGCACGCACGCACGCACGCACGCACGCACGCACGCACGCACGCACGCACGCACGCACGCACGCACGCACGCACGCACGCACGCACGCACGCACGCACGCACGCACGCACGCACGCACGCACACACACACACACACACACACACACACACACACACACACACACACACACACACACACACACACACACACACACACACACACACACACGTTCTGCAATATTGTTTCTATAGAATGCATCTTAATAATATTTTTTTCCTCAAAATGAGTATACAGTATATCCTCATGATCTACCTGTCTGTATTGTGTGCGATTAAAATAAATCCAGTGTTAATACACAGCCTAGGCTCTGTAAACTGATACGTAAACAAAGGGTATGCAAACAAAGGTGCCCACCATAGCTAGCAACATACCAATTTAAAGACCCAAGGCTGTGTATTAAAACTGGATTTTTTTTCAGCGCACACACAATATGGACAGGTAGTAGCGGATCGTGGAGTGGGAGGAAAAATGCCTATATATTTTTTTTTCTTTTTAAAAAGGTACTCCGAGGAACTTTCAAATTCTGTTTATTCTTGGACAGAAGCGGTAGTGTTTTTACTACGCCAGCTGTTGTTCCTGGGTGAGCGTACCCATAACAAAGGCATTAAGAAAAACTATATAAAAATAGCATTCTTTGCACGGATTTTCTCATTTGCTGTTACGTGTAATTTATGATCACCCGAGTAAAAAATGAGACTGTTTCAGAAATATTTAAAAGTTCCTCGTAGCACCTTTAAATAAAATATTATATTGCAGCCTATACCCTACTTAATAGTCCACACATGGTAAATGGTAAAAAGACTCCACTTATGTAGCGCTTTTACCTGTTTTTTTCTCAGAGTCGTAGCACCTTTAAATATCAATATACATGTGAACATTGCCTTTAAATGTGTGTAATGTAATATAATAATAATATATAATATAATATAATGTTATAATGATAATAATAATGGATTGGATTTATATAGCGCTTTTCAAGGCACTCAAAGACGCTTTACAGGGTTCCAGGTTCCATTCATTCACACACAGTCATACTGGTGGTGGTAAACTACCATAGTAGCCACAGCCATAATACTAACCTTCATAGCTCAGTGTCTTCTATGGTCTCTGGTTCGTCTATCGTGTCCAGCCGTCTCTTGCAGGCCTCCAGTAGTTTTTTCCTGGGTCCTAGAGGGATGTGGATACTCGCCAAGTCTTTATCCGAGCACAACATCAGCGCTTTCAAGTCTATCTTCTCCCGCCGGAAAATCTGCATGAACTCACTCAAACTTTGCGTCGCCAGGAAAGTCTCCAACGGGCTATTCTCCGGTTCAAAATCATCATCTAAACCAATGTCCGTTTCATCCCAGGGCAGTTCCTGTATGTTCCTTTCTTGTAGGCTCAAAGCACTACCTATACTGTCTTCGTCTAAGCTTGGCGATCGTCTGGGTAGATTTCCTCGTAGCCTTACGTTAGGGGCACGTCCTATGGGTTCGCTTCCCGCCACGCTTGCCCCACCATCCCTCCCCATGCTTAACATCCCAGCGCTCATATAGTTCCTCCTAAACACCATTGTCCCAAGCCCCGGTCGGGTGAAAAGTGAATCTCGACCAGAATCGGCGCTGATTTCGGAGTAGGCGGCTTCGTGAAGGCCCGGGTCGCTCATGGCTCGGGACACGGTGTCTAGATAGTCCTCGTTGTCGTTTTCGGGGGAGAACATGTCGCGTATGTTGAGGCGCGAGCGTTCTTTAGGCTGGGCGTACGTTCCCTGTTTCAGGAACATGACGTCGTTGCCCAGTTGAAGGCCGGACAGAGAGCGCATGCTTTTCCTACCGTCTTCGTAGATCTTGAACGTCCCATCAACCTGGTAAGTAAAGGCAAAGGAAAGGTACAATACATTATATTTTGTACAGAAAGGTAAATTAAAATGCATCACAATGCCATTTAAGTGCAGATACAGTTTATAAACCATTTGAATTACATGCAGTTTTATGAATAATCATATACACATGTTCAGAAATGTATGAATTGCAGACTTAAAGTTTATATTGTTTGAGAAAAGACATCATCAACTATTTGCATCAATCAAGCATGAATCAAACAACTAAGTTTACAGTTGATTTGAATAAATAGTAATAAATAATAGCAGTTTTACCTGTTTTTTCTTCTCCAGTTTCTTCTGGATCTTGGCTTTTCCCTTGGCGGTCGAAAGCAGCGTGGCCTTAAGGGTCAAGGTTTGAAAATGGGAATGAATAGAGTTGTATAATATATATATATATTTCTTTGACCCACTGAATAACTTAAAGGTGGAGTCAGTGATTCTGGATAACACCTTTTGTCCAAATCGCTTTTTGGCTAAATCAGGGAATATCTCCTCACGATCCGCTACCTGTCTGTACTGTGTATGTGTGTGTGTGTGTGTGTGTTTGTGCTGAAAATAAATATGATGATAATACATAGCCTAGGCTCTGTAAACTTGTAAACAAAAAGGCCCATCGTAGATGCAACATACCAGTTTACAGAGCCTAGGTTGTGTATTGGACTTTTCACAGTATGGACATGTAGTGGATCGTGAGGAGATATTCACTGATTTTGCCCAAAAAGTGATTTTGACAACAAGCGTTCTCCAGAATCACTGACTCCACCTTTAACACAAATTCAAAGAGGCAGGGCAAGTTTATTTCTATAGCACAATTCAGACACAAGGCCATTCAAAGTGCTTTACAGGGGCATGAAATACATCAAGATTAGACATTAGAAATGGCATTAAGAGATAATAAAAACAAAGAACAAATACAGGCAGACAAATTGCCACCCATTCATTCATTCATTCATTCATTTCCTTTTTTTAACCTTGAGAGATCAATTGAGGGGTCACCCTTGTTTACAATGACGTTGAGTTATTACAAATACACAATATACAATAAAAATACACAACAAGCTTACAAAGAGACAACAACAATTAAAACATTCAGATCAATCGAATGAATCACAACAATAGCCTAATTAAAACAGTTACAAGTGGAGTGGGGCTGATTCAAAATAATAAGTTTCACCCACCTGTGAGTATGGCATGTTGGAGGTGACGGTGTTGAACTTGCTTCTCAGTGTGCTGCCGCTGTTGTAGCTCGAGAAGCTAATAGCGTCCATGTTGTCCATCGCAGCCGACTCCTTCATGAACCTTCACAATCACAATCAGAATCTATTTAAAGTGTAACTGCACCCTTCTACATGTTTCTCAACTCAACTCAACTCAACTTTATTTATAAAGCCCTTTAAAACAACCACAGCTGAAACAAAGTGCTGTACATAATGCAGGTAAAACAATTTAAAAGCAAAACAACAATTTAAAATTCAGAAAAAACAATTTAAACAAATAAAACTAATAAGCACAATGAATAAAATACACCATAGGACACTAAAACAAAATTAAGGTCTCATGCTGGGTTGAAAGCCAAGCAGTAAAAATGGGTTTTAAGACGTGTTTTAAAAATGGGCAGTGAGGGGGCCTGTCTAATATGGAGGGGGAGCTCGTTCCTCAATTTTGGAGCGGCAACTGAAAAAGCTCTGTCCCCTCTGAGCTTTCGTTTAGACCTTGGTACCTCCAGAAGCAAGTTTCTTGGGAAAGAAGCTGAATTAAATTGCTATGTTGTTAAGGAACACATTATGCTGGTGTTAATATTGAAAAAAAGATGTTAAATATAGGCATTTTAAGAATTTTTTTTGTATTGTAAATTATTTTAGAGCTTTACTAAGATTTGAAAAACAACGTTGACCTTCGGGTTCGATCATTGCACAAAGTACAACAAAATGAGGGAAGAAGCTCTCAAATTGAGTGCATTTTTTAAAGGTGCAGTAAGCAGTTTCAGAGGAGGGGGGTTTGTTTACAGTTACAGTTTTGCCTGCAGTTAGTTTACTAAACACATTTACTCTACATGTAATTCTTAGTATTGAATAATTTTTATCATCATAAATCAAAACTAATTTATTTTGAGGAGCCTGGAACCAAATTTAAGACTAGAATAATGTTTGTAAACCAAACTGTGGTAATATATTATTATTGACTGTAATGTATGAATCTGGAAAATCATAATAAAAAAAAGAATAGAAAAATAAAAAATACCTTCTCTCCATGCGTTCTCTGTGTTTTCTCTGTAGCTTGGCGCAGTCTTTGATTCTACGCTCGGCGGCGCGGAAAGCCTGGTCCTTCAGTTTGCCCACTAGCTTTGGGTTCAGGGTGATCTGCTTGGCTGCAATGGAATCCAGGTATCGAACGCAGTCCATGTGTTCCTTTATACAAATAATAATATGAAATAATAAATTTTATTTCTACAGCACTTTTCAAGGCACTCAAAAACACATTAAAGGTGCAGTCAGCAATTCTAGTGAACGCTTGTTGGAAAAATCACTTTATGGGAAATCATACCTGTACGAACTGTGTGTGTGTGTGCGCTGAAAAAAAATCTGGTGTTAATACACAGCCTAGGCTCTGTAAACTGGTATGTCAACAATGGCTAGCAAAATACCCATTTACAGTACACAGCCTAGGCTGGACACACAGTACGTACAGGTAGCAGATCGTGAGGAGATATTCACTGATTGATTCAATTACAACAAGTGATTTTAAAAACAGGCATTCTACAGAATCACTGACTCCACCTTTAAACCAGTATAAAACAGGTATATTAACCTTGGTGGCGGCCATGTCTAGTGGTGTGTGGTAATCGTTGTCCAGACACCAAACGTTGGATCCGAACGCGACCAGGAAAGACAGGCAGTTGTGGTGGCCGTTAGCAGCAGCCAGGTGCAGCGGAGTGTTGCCCCAGATGTCACACTTATCTGGGTCACCGCTATAAGAAACAGAGGGGGAGGGAGGACGCCATTTTGTGTCAAAACATTTCAAGATTTACACACAGAGAGGGTTCTTCTTCTTCTTATTATTTTTTAAGATAATTGTTTGGCATTGTCAAGCTTTATTAGACAGTACAGAGTTGAAATGGGGAGACAGAGAGAGAGAGAGGGGGGATGAGCTGCAGTAAAGGTCCACGGGTTGGATTTGAACCCGCGACCACTGCAACAAAGGCCGGAGCCAATATGGTACACGATCTATCTATCCACTACGCCACGAATGCAAATGCAGGGAGTTTTCCTTAAAATCTAAAGGGTTATAGTTTTAGCCTCGAAACTAAAAGGTTTTGTGAAGAAGCCCAATAAACAACAGCCAAAAACTGGACTTCGGCTTCTGGTCAGAAATTGATTATAATTTATTGATTGAAACACGTGGAGCATGTTTACCCACAATGCACTAGGATGAACTGTGTTGAACTAGTCTAACCTTTATTTATACAGGTAAATCCCATTGAGACCGAAGACTCTTTTACAAGGGAGACCTGTTTTCCTTTCCCACGTTACCATTCACACACACATTCATACACCGATAGCAGCACTAACTATCGACATTCACACGAGGCAAGGTGGGTGAAGTGTCTTGCCCAAGGACACAACAACCATGACACAGGTGGCAGGGCGGGACAGACTATTGTTATGATTGATATTATTATTATTATTATTGGGAATGATAAAGCAACTGCAAGACATCACTTTTCCATCATTATTCTAATTTTCCTTTAAAAACATTAAAATTATTATGTCTGGATTTTGTTAGACTCTGTAACAAAGATGTCAGTAGACTATGATTTTTAGGCAGGAGATTTCTGCAGCATGCCAACATTTAAGAGGCTATGAAATGGTATTTTTTTGACACATATTATTAAGCATAAAACAATAAGACAGTCACACCTTCACATTTTGATTACATTTCGATGAATTTTGCAGCCCTGGTTTGTACTGAACTTAAGCCCACAATGCACTACTAGGATGAACTGTATTTATACTAAACTTAAGCCCCTCCTCTTCCTGTCTTCTGACCGAGATGCTCCGAGCAGCTGATCAATAATAGAACACGCTGCAGGTTAAACATGACAGAGCTGACCGTGCATTATTCATCACACACACACACACCAAAGAGTGTGTTTCTCTCTTTCTACAGACACTCACAGACACACACACACACACACACACACACACACACACACACACACACACACACACACACACACACACACACACACACACACACACACACACACACACACACACACACACACACACACACACACACACACACACACACACACACACACACACACACACACACACACACACACACACCAAAGAGGGTGTTTCTCTCTTTCTACAGACACTCACAGACACACACAGACACACACACATACACACACACACACACAGTCACAACACACACAGACTGAGTTACCACACACATATCACAGGGTCACTGCATTCACACAAGCATGAACCCTGATTCACCGGAAGTGACGTCACATCGACAGAGCCTCCATATGAAAACAACCGGGGGATGAGATGGACATAAAAGCAAGAGGCAAGATCAAGGTGCAATTTTATGATTTAATAAATAAGTAAAAGTGTGTCCCAATTGTAGCATACTGCATGATAACTAACTACTTTGTTATGATCAGCTGTAGTATGTAGAATAGTAAAAAGAAAGAGAAAGAGAATGCAATTTGGAATGCAGGGTCAAATGATCTCCATAGTAACTTGACCAGATGCAGCTGTGACTCAGACCAGACACACAAACCTGTTTACTAGCAACATGTTGAGTCAACACTGATGGTCAACACTTTAACTGTTTCTGAGAATACTAGAGTTCTATTAGGACAAGGGAATGTGTTTGTTGTGGTAGGATGTCCTAGAGGAAAGGTGGCCGACAAGTAACCATGAGGTCTCTGGTTGGATTCCTGGCACTGGACAGGAGGGTGTTAGTAGTAAAACTAGTGGTGGCTGCTATTACATCTACGGTGCCCACCATCTCTACCATTGTGTCCTTGAGCAAGACACTTAAACCCAACACTGCTCCAGGGGCGCTGTACTAGATACTAGATAGACAGACAGATAGACAGACAGACAGACAGACAGATAGATAGATAGATAGATAGACAGACAGACAGACAGACAGACAGACAGACAGACAGACAGACAGACAGACAGACAGACAGACAGACAGACAGACAGACAGACAGACAGACAGACAGACAGATCTATCCTCCACCGGCCGTAGTAGAAAGATAACAGCCATTGACCTTTCCTCTGTCTGCTGTCTCGCTCACAAACATCTGAACTAAACGGCCTTGCCCTTTACTTCACGCCTTATAAACCTGCCACCATCACCAACAGTACCATGACACATTAACAGCTTAGTTTTATATACTGTAGTGCCTTTCAAGAAACCCAAGGACCCTTAAAGGTGCTCCGAGGGCAGCTTTGTCCGTCTACTGGGAGGAGAAAAATTAGATCTTAGGCTGTATTAAGCAAGCAGAATACCATATTTAATCAAGGGGGGGGGGGGGGGGGGGCTGAGACTGATCAACACTGCAGGGGGGTCTGAGTATAAGACATAGAAAAGGTGTAACTTGTGGAATAAGCATTTGAGGAATCTTAACATTTCAGTATTAGTATAATGCAGGAGTCATACAATATGCAATCTTTCTCATTACACTACTTTAATCATTAAACAAAAGACTTCTCTGATACATAAGAATGAATTTATCGCAATGATAATATAGACTTACTCCCGAACTGTTTTATAACTATATTCGTTTTGTCTAACAAGATCCTATCGTTGTGAGCTTACAAACCCTTTCAGTAATTGATGGGTGTAATAAATAAGGTCTGTATTGTTGCTTTGTGTTAAACTTAATACCTCTACATGCTCCACGGGCTGTGAGCTGCTATGTAACGGATTATCCTCTGGTATGTCTGTGGGGTTAATATATAAAAGTTTTCATGCTTGAGAGAGAGAGAGACACACACACACACACACACACACACACACACACACACACACACACACACACACACACACACACACACACACACACACACACACACACACACACACACACACACACACACACACACACACACACACACACACACACACACACACACACACGCACGCACAGAGACACAGACACACAGACACACACACACAATGCTGTTTGTTTGCTTTCTAGGCATACAGTTGCAATTAATTAACTTTAAAATATCAACTTTAAAATTCTCCTTTGTCTGTACATTTGTTTTAATAAGAATTTATCTATTTTATTTTATTTTTTGTTTTTGGATCGCTCAATCTCTAGGCAATATTAACTATAGTTCTCCATGCCAATAAAGCCACTTGAATTAAACTGAATTTAAATTGAGTGTGTATTTATGTTGCACACGCAGCCAGTGACCTTACTCTATAATAGGCAGTTAACAAGTAAATAGCCCTTCATCCCCAGCTGCACTGATTAGATGAGCCATGGGTGCAGGAGTCGAGGTGGCACCATCCCTGCATTCCAATCCCCATACTTCCCTACTATTTAGTATGCCAGAAAAAAGATTTAGGATATCCCAATACATGCACGTCAATTGTAATATGCTGAAAATACATAAATTCCCAACCAACTCCAATAGCATTTTGGAGTATTCGTCTTTATCTTGACATTTCTCAACATAAAGAGAAAAAAAAGGTTCCTTATCTGATTTTTTTTCTCTCCTATGGCCCTACATCTCCTCTGTACTTTAGTATGTAGTGTAGTGAAAAGAAAAAGTATGTGATTTGGAACGTGGGGCATGTTTTTGTGTTCATGCTGATACGAGCTGGCATGGATAAATCAGAGCATAGTTATAAAATACAAGAAATATATTAATTCTTATTTTTGGAAGGCAGCAGTTTCAAGCAAAGGAACATAGCTTTTCTCTTCTGTAAAATGACCATTTTCTTTGTGCAGAATAGTTCAATACGTCTTGATTATAGCGCTTTACGCATTAGTTGGTATACTTATAAACGAGTATTTAAAAATAAATAAAAATCTGCTTATTCCCAGCAAACTTTCACATAAAGAAAATGACTATATTTTCCAAAATAATAGAATAGAAATAATCATTACTTGCTGTGTATTTATATGTTTTTAAACTGAGAACAAATCTGCTCAATTCTATTTCTAGGTAACTTTCATATAAGAAAAAACTGGCCACACTTTCTACATAATAGGCAAGAAAATAGAAAAATCTCCCTAGTAAAATGATTGGTCATATAAGGAGAGGTGTGATCATCTAACTAGCAGCTTTAATCAGTGAATACAATGAATTTGCTCTAGTGGTGGAAGAAATAACTGTCTGATGAAATGTTGGATTCTGCAGGAGCTAGTTCATTCCCATGTCCCCGGTGTGAACTAGAGAGACTGTAAATACAAGTTGTGGACTTTCTATCAACTATCTAGGCTACATATAAGAATTTTTATTTTTTGTTTAACATTTAGCCTACCTTTAATTTTAGGCTATACAATGTTTTAGAAACCCAGAGTAGGCCTACGCTATGTTAGTTGTTTATTGTCTTTTGTTTGTGTGTTCGCTTTTTATGTAGCCTACCAAAAACACACACAAAGAAAAAATAAAGTAGGCTATTACAAAAAAAATAAAACATCTAGGCCCTACATATAGGCTAGTATCTGAAACTATACACAGTAATATCTAAATTGTTTGTGTACTCACCCTCTGCTGACTATGAGCCTCAGCGCCTCTATGTTGCCATGGTACGCGGCCCATAGTGTCGGTGTCATCCCGTCTTCATCTGGGGCGTTCAGGTCCTTCCTCGCGGCCTCTCGCAGCACGTCCAGGTAGCCGTCCCTGGCCGCCCGGTGGTACCTGTCGTTCATGGCTGCGGCTCCCCGCTGTACAGGCACCTTACACTGGGTCTGGGACGTCCATGGTGTCGGAGGCTCTCGTCTGGAGGGTGTTTTTTTTTTAGCTCATGGTTTTTTTAAACCCGATGTGGATGTTACACTCACGACTTTTAGTGAGGGACGGACGGTGGCCACGGAGGGACTGACTGACAGGAGGGTTGCTAGGAGATGAGATGTACACGAGGCGTTCTAGTTGTCATTCAGAGGCGGGGCTATGAGAAACCCTAAACCCCGCCCATCTAGAGTCATAACGTAAATAGTAGAAAATTAGTAGAAAAGGAAAGGCTATAAGAAACAAAGTGTATGCAAATGAAGAAAGTATAAAACAAAGTCTGTATCCAAAATCTGCTCTGTAAAAACTTTGGAAACTAACATATTGTAAAACTGAAATAAAGATTTTACCTCTGGCTTTATCCAACATCTAGAATTTTAGTTTTTTTTAAATCGGCCTAAATGAAAATGTACACAGAGACTGAAAGTCCATTGTAGTGGGTTATCAGTTGAACCATTAGCTGCTACTTGAATCGTGCAGTGATAAGAGCTAGAGTTTCATTTAGAAGTCATTTCCTGGTGTGTGCTGTACGCAAACAGTGATATTACATGGCACAAAGCCCAGTAGATAAACCCTTTCAAAGTCAAGTGAACGTCAGTGATTTTAAGACAGACTACAGGCTTAAATTTGATTAATATTCTGTTGGAGTGGTTTGACGCCTTTAAGCAAACGTTGTTCAAAAAGGTAGAAAGAAAAAATTGTTGAGTGTGAAAAGTAAACAAGATACCTGTGGCTTTCTCTACCTGTGAAAGGTGTGGCGTTACTGCACTGCACTGTAAAACTAAAAGGAAAAGGAACATTCAAATTTCAAGGCAAGCTAACACTAAAAGTCATAAATATGAAGAAAAACGGTCTACATTTGAGCCAAATATTTATATTTTATTGATAATTAGTATTGAAAATGTACCTTAAATGTGTATAAAGAATGAGTTATGAGTTCTTCATACTAAGAATTTCAAATAATAATAGTTGTAATTAACTAATTCTCTGTCGGTCAAAATGTTGATTCAAACATTAACCTGATTTGGCACAACTTTTACTTTTTTGAATTCTTCAACCTGCAGTGTGTAGAATTTTGGGTTTTATTTCCTAGCAGATTTTGTAGAAAGTAATTATAATATCCATAAGTACATTTAATTTAGTGAATAATAGCTGAATTTAAAAAAATAATAATAACCCTTAGAAAGGGTCTCATATATGTCCATATTTCTGCATATTTTGGACCAAGGCCTAGTGCCGCCATCTTGAAAGTGTCATAGTTGGAATGTCATCAGGTGCATTGTTTAAAATTTAGAATTGTTCTTGTCCTTGAAGGCCACTGTAGCTTCTGTTATTATTCGAAAGGGTTGTGGTTACCCAGGGAGCGTTGCATTCTAGAACTTTGTAGAACTTTCTTGATGATGTCATATTACACACTGCACATTTAAGTTAGAACTCAAAACATGAAGTTACATTATAACATATGAATGATAAGTTATCTCAACAACAGATAATGAGTTTGCTCAAATGTAGAGAGTTTTCTTTCAAACTTAATAATCTTATAGTTTTAGCCTCACAACTTAAAAAAAATCTATTTCAGACAGTTGCTTTGAAATATGTACTCTGTGTTCCACTCCCCATACTTCCCTACTATTTAGTACGCCAGAAAAAGATTTAGAATGTCCCAATTCATGCACGTCAATTGTAGTATGCTGAAAATACATAAATGCCCCACTAACTCCAATAGCATTTTGGAGTATTTGTCTTTATTCTTGACATTTCTCGACATAATGAAAACACAATCTTCCTTATCTGATTTATTTTCTCTCCTGTGGCCCTTACACTCTTCTGTACTTTAGTATGTAGTGTAGGAAAAAGAAAAAGTATGTGATTTGGATCGCTGGGCAAGTTTTCCTAAATGTTTTACAGTGTGTATGTTGGACCACACCTACAGCTGTCAGAGTGGAAGCTAGGTCACTAAACGCACGCTTTGTTGAGCTTATAGCAGTTCAACTAGAGTGCAAATAAGGAAACGAGAGAGCACGTTGAATCTTGAATGGAAGGGACGAAAATTTGCAATGCTATTTTCTACAATAGTCATGCCTTTTTCCAAGCTTTTTGAATAGAATTAAAAAAGAAAAAAAAGTATATCCTAATATAGAATACGAACAATTCCATTAACATGGATTTAAATCATGGAATTACAAATGTAGATAGGCCTACACAAGGAGATACCCAAGTTCAAGATATGGATATGGATCATTCGGATCCAGTTTTGATGTGGGCTCCAAGCGGAAGGCGTCTGTTATCTGGACTTCTGGGTTTGAATGTGGTGTTGCTAGGGGCTGCGCTAGTGGCCGGGCAAGCTTTTAACCCGAATGGTTTGAAGCACCAGGAGCCACAGCTGTTTCTGTTGCTTCTGATGGGTGTGAGTTTAGTCTGGATGTTGTGGTACCTTCTCTGGGCCCGGAAACAGCCCGGCATCTCCCCACACAAGGACCACCATGCCGGGGGGATCACTGTCACATGTAAGCTATACTGTTTTATTTTTGTTTTATTTTTATTTTTTTGGTCTGAATTGTGCTATAGAAATAAACTTGCCTTGCCTTGCCTTTAGTGAGTAACTTTTTCATATGTTTGTTGCATTCAAGCCATCGGCAAATGATTCTACTACTGCTTAGAAAAAAACTGATTTAACATCTGCCAGTGCCTGCGTTTACGACACCAGTGTGTAAACGGCTGTATGTAAACACTGTGTGTGAGCTGATAGGCTTAATCAACCGAAATGTATTTATATCAAAAAGTTACGCACTATAGCTTAAAAGCACAAATTAAACTTTCTTTGTATAATCAAGTCTCTCCTTCTCTATCTAGTGGTCCTCCTGCTGTTTGCTGCCAATCAACCGATATTCATTCATGTGAAAAAGTTACGCAGTATAGCTTGAAGCAAATCTCTATAATTCAATCTCTCTTGCCTTTAAGGTCCATTCAATTCCAATTAATTTTCCATGATATTCTAATAACATGACTATCACCTGTATATGAAAAAGATACGCACTATAGGCAAGGCAAGGCAAGGCAAGGCAAGGCAAGTTTATTTATATAGCACAATTCAAACACAAGGCCACTCAAAGTGCTTTACAGGGGCAAGATTAAAATACATAAAACACATTAGAAGACATTTAAAAGCGAATGAAAAGAAGTAAAACATTTAAATAAAATAAAAAGTACAGGTTAAAATGGCTATAGCTAACTATAGCTTGAAGCACAAATTAAACTTTCTTTGTATAATCAAACCTCTCCTTGTCTATCCAGTGGTGCTGCTGCTGTTTGCTGCCTTCAGTGTGCTGCTGTATATCTGTAGAACTGGATATCTGATCAGCATGAGGGAGTGTAAGCCGGCTGCTACAGTCTTATCCCCATTCATAGAGGCTCCTTTCCTAGCCATGCAGGTAAAATAACATTTATATATTCTGGTTTAGAAATCAGTTAGAGTGAGAAATACATTTAACTGTAAAGATTTCAAGGTGTTTTAGAGGATTATTTATTGATCATGACATGTTGGAAAAAAGATTATAAAGTATTAAGTACCAGAAATGAGAGGAGAGAAGTTTTTTTTCTTCATTTTGCACTTTGATAAAGATGTAAAAAAGTTGAGAAAAAAAAATCTAAATGTTGGGCATAAAGTTGAATTATTTTGTGAAAAGAGTCAAGATGTTGTGAGCCGGCTGCAGTCTTATCACCATTCATAGAGGCTCCTTTCCTAGCCTTGCAGGTAATTAACATTATATTCTAATGGTAAATAGTTCAAGTGTAAATTCATTCTAAAATACAGTAGGTTGAAAAAACAGCAAAAAAACTAAACTAAAGTAAGAACAATGTTAAATAGTAAAAATGTCAAGGTATTTTTAAGTGTTATTTATCAATCATGACATGAAGAAATAAGTTAAGAAAAAGAAAAGAAAAACAATATAAGTGTTTGTTTTTTTATTATGCAAAAAGTCGAAATACTATGATAAAGATTTGAAAAAACTATTTTGTCAATGACTTTGATAAGAATCGAATTTAATAATTAACTGTCAACTGTAATCTCATAATTTCGACTTTAGAAAAAAAACTATTGCCAATTTTTGCATGTCTCCTTATTGTCAAGGTTTTTTTCTATACCACATAAGCACTCTTAATTTAAATACATTTCTAAGTTATGACTCTAATTACATAACTGTGTATTTTTTCTTGTAGACATATTTACTGTGGGCTCACTCCAAAGACTGCATCCACAGACACAAGATAATCACCAGGTGCATTCACTACTGTACTCTATATTTAAATTACTTTTTATGCAAATATTTTACATATTTTCATATTTTTCTTATGTATTTGTCATGTCTTGTTTTTGTTGTATATTTATTTACCTTAATATTTGAATATGTGTGTGTGTGTGTGTGTGTGTGTTTGTGCGTGTGTGTGTGTGTGTCTGTGCGTGTGTCTGTCTGTCTGTCTGTCTGTGTCCGTGTGTATAATGCTGCAGGTCTGGGCTGATGGTCATCCTCTCAGCTGACCTGCTTTTGTGGTTAAACGCAGTTACAGAAGACACGATTCACGAGGAAATTGAGTTAGAGAAACAGGACCAGCTTCATTTCAGCAACACAAACTCATCTGAGGCAGAGCTGTCTGAGCTAACAGGTAGTTAGTGGGAGGTTTTCAGTCTTATCTGTCCGTCTAATTTAGCATTCTTTATTTGGGATCTCTAGATATACAGCTCTGGAAAAAATGAAGCGACCAGTCTGGATTTTTCTTCAATCTTTATCTCTACATTACATAATGGAAATGCTCTTAATGATATAATTTTTGTTGTGAATTTGATAGAAATGTTGTCAGTAGTTTATAGTATAAAACCAAAATGTAAATTTTTCTCAAACATATGCCTGTAAATAGTCAAACGAGATACACTGAACATTTGGAGTGATCTCTTAATTTTTTTCCAGAGCTGTATGAGATGCCAATTAGACCAAATGTCATGAATACGTGCAGATACACATCTTCTTGCCGAAAGCTGTGCTTGTGTGTGCATGCTTTCTATGTGTGAGGTTTGTGCTATTTGTGCACATCAGTTAAAGCCCTACTTCACCGGTGGGAATATGAAGGTGTATTGAACTCTGAGATCCTATGTAGTATAAATGTGCAAACATTTTAGAAATCGGTTCACCCTAGCCTGAGAAAAGGCAGAAAGAGTGTTTTATGGTCTCACTGTCTAACCCTACATGTTCCCATGTGTGACATCACATCTGGTAAAATGTACCCCACTTAAAAAATACTATTCCTTTAGTATTTTCTCATATATCCCGCGATTTCTCCTCCAAGGTTTTGCCAACTCTACCTTGTGCCAGTGCAGTGCGAGTGCAGCCTGCCTCACCTTCAGAAAGGCCTTTGAGATCCTGTATCCCTTTAACATGGAGTTCTACCTGATGGCTGGATGTATGATCTACGTTATGTGGAAGAATGTAGGCCGTAGAATGAACCCCGGTCACCACCACGAAACTCAGAAACTCACCCTACATGTGGTCTACAAAGGTGAGTGAGAGGGATAGTGAGTGAGTGAGTGAGTGAGTGAGAGGGAGGGAGGGATAGAGAGTGAGGGTGAGTGAGTGAGTGAGTGAGTGAGTGAGGTTGTGTGTGCGAGTGAATGAGGTTGTGAGTGAGTGAGTGAGTGAGTGAGTGAGTGAGTGAGTGAGTGAGTGAGTGAGTGAGTGAGTGAGTGAGTGTGTGTGTGAATGAGGTTGTGTGTGTGAGTGAGTGAGTGAGTGAGTGAGTGAGTGAGTGAGGTTGTGTGTGTGAGTGAGTGAGGTTGTGTGTGTGAGTGAGTGAGTGAGTGAGTGAGTGAGTGAGTTAGTGTGAGTGAGTGAGTGAGTGAGTGAGTGAGTGAGTCCACCTTTAGGTTATTATGAAGCTTACAGTACATTACACTCATACTATACGTGTCTATCCGTAGGTGGGATCATATACGGCTTCGTATTGGGCGGCTTGGTCCTCGTGTCTGGAGTCACCATCTTCATTCTATACCAGGTTTGACTC
Source organism: Ammodytes marinus (assembly GCF_949987685.1). Classification (NCBI taxonomy): domain Eukaryota; kingdom Metazoa; phylum Chordata; class Actinopteri; order Uranoscopiformes; family Ammodytidae; genus Ammodytes; species Ammodytes marinus. The sequence goes on along the minus strand of NC_137224.1, from coordinate 2,162,770 downwards.
TCTCTCTCTCTCTCTCTCTCTCTCTCTCTCTCTCTCTCTCTCTCTCTCTCTCTCTCTCTCTCTCTCTCTCTCTCTCTCTCTCTCTCTCTCTCTCTCTCTCTCTCTCTCTCTCTCTCTCTCTCTCTCTCTCTCTCTCTCTCTCTCTCTCTCTCTCTCTCTCTCTCTCTCTCTCTCTCTCTCTCTCTCTCTCTCTCTCTCTCTCTCTCTCTCTCTCTCTCTCTCTCTCTCTCTCTCTCTCTCTCTCTCTCTCTCTCTCTCTCTCTCTCTCTCTCTCTCTCTCTCTCTCTCTCTCTCTCTCTCTCTCTCTCTCTCTCTCTCTCTCTCTCTCTCTCTCTCTCTCAAAATTAAAAGCCAGACTAGAACTATTGGTGTTATCCTAGACTCAGATTTAAAAGGTGGAGTCAACGATTCTTCTGGAGAACGCTTGTTATCAAAATCAGTAAATATCTCCCGATGATCCACTACCATATACATACTGGGTGTGCACACTGAAAAACACACGGTACTACAGTTGGTAGCCACAGTGGGCCTCACTTGTTTGGCATACCCCTTGTTAACATACCAGTTTACAGTACACACACAGTACAGACAGGTAGCAGATCATGAGGAGATATTCACTGATTTGATCAAAAAGTGATTTTGACAACAAGCGTTCTCCAGAATCTTTGGCCTCTGTGCATAATTTTTTTTTAAATTTTAAATAAACTATATACTTTTTTTTGTGTTGATATTTCATTGTAAATATCTGTGAATCACTTTGAATTGCCTCCGTGAGAGGGAGGGAGAGAGAGAGTGAGTGAGTGAGTGATTGAGTGAGGTTGTGTGTGTGAGTGAATGAGGTTGTGAGTGTGTTGATATTTCATTGTAAATCTGTGAATCACTTTGAGTTGCCTCTGTGTATGAAATGTGCCATACATAAATAAAGTCACCTTTGCTTTGCGTTGCCAGGTTTGGGTGTCTCAGTCTCAGCGTCGCTTTACTGCGTTCCTCATATTCTACGGCTACCACCTAGCCGTGATGCCCGTCATGTCTCTGTGCTCGCTGGCTGGGCTGCTGGTGTACAGGCTCGAGAGGAGGGCCAACGAAGGTAAGGCAAATTATATAGACATAATTATTATGTATTTTAAAAATTTGATATGCCCTATAACCGTTAAATGCTTTTTTAAAATGATCTTTATCTCCGTGCGAGTGTGCTTGGAGTGAGCCCTAGTGCTTACTGTTTTTCAAATTCAACTTTATTGTCGATTCCTGCATTATGTTCCAGACATACAGATGAATCGGAAATATTTTTTTCTCCGATCCACGGTACAATAAGTGCAATATTTCTAAAATATAAAGTTAAGTAATATATACACACTTAAAATGAACTAGTTAATTGCACTTGACATTTTAAAGTGGGTAAAACTACACAAAGTTTATTAAATATAACTATTTCTAATTTTTCCTCTGATGATCATAAATTACATGCAAAAGCAAACGAGACCATCAGTGCAAAGAAAGAATGCTATTTTTATATAGTTTTTCTTGATGCCTTTGTCATGGGTATACGCTCACCCAGGAACAACAGCTGGCGTAGTAAAAACACTATCGCTTTTGTCCAAAACGGGCGCTACAATGAACACAAACTGAAAGTTCCTTGGAGCATCTTTAAGACTAATTAGTCTACTACTTACTACTACTTTTTCAAGGCAATCGGTTTCTGCAATTTTTTTTCCGAGAGTCAGGTCAACTAATCAAATTTTACTGTGCAATAAATAAATGATAAATTATGAAAAAAAATTTAAGGCGTATAGAAAAAAAGTGAGTGAGAGTAATTTATCTTTGTCCATGATAGCGAGGTGAAGGCTGAACTATTGCCAAAGCTTATTATGCCTTATACCCTTTTATAAAATTTAATTTAAATATCAAAACAAAAACCTGATTTAAAGCTATAGTGCGTAAAGAATTAAAGAAATGTCTAAATGTTGCAGGCGGACACAACCCGACTCGTAGTTTGGATGTGATGCTACTAGTGGCAGCGGCGTTGGGACAGCTAGCTCTGTCATATTTCTCCCTGGTCGCGGCCTTAGCGGTCGGCACCCAAGGGCCTCTGGGTAATCTGGACCTGTCCTACTCCCTCCTCAGTCTGATGGAACTCATTCTACAGAACATATTCATCATCGAAGGTCTGCACAGGCATCCAAATCTATTCGCTAAGAGGAAAGAGAAGCAACGGAGCAGCATATTCAAGGTACAAAAATAATATGGGATAACTGCATTTTTAAGTGAATTTTTTAAAAAGTTTGCAAGAGTTTGTAGTTGGGTAGGAAGATAGGATCCTCATGCACAACAGATACACGGCTATGGAAAAAATTAAGAGACCACTCCAAATGTTCAGTGTCTCTTGTTTTACTATTTACAGGCATATGTTTGAGTAGAATGAACATTTTGGTTTTATAATATAAACTACTGACAACATTTCTTCCAAATTCCAATACATTTTTTGTCATTAGGAGCATTTTCAATAAGTTATGTATGAAGATTTGAGAAAAATCCAGACTGGTCTCTTGATTTTTTCTGGAGCTGTATATTTTTGTAAATTGCTTTAATTTTATACTCAAGGTGTTATTTAAACCACTTTTGATGTTCCCAACTTGTAATATTGTCCCAAGGGTCTTTTTATGTGGCCATATTGGATTTAGCTGAAAGCTGAAAGTCTACACAACTTTTGAACTAGACATCATGCAGAGACAAATGACCATATGTTTCTTTTTTGCGAGCGTTTGAGGACATTTCAAGTTGCGCACACACACACACACACACACACACACACACACACACACACACACACACACACACACACACACACACACACACACACACACACACACACACACACACACACACACACACACACACACACACACACACACACACACACACACACACACACACACACACACACACACACACACACACACACACACACACACACACACACACACACACACACACACACACACACACCAACATCTTAATAGGTTGACTAAAATGTAAGTTACAAAAATATGGGATGATGGGGACCCAACATTCCTACCCAACTGTTTGTTATAAAATGATACACTGTCCCACAGCCAAAGAAAAAGGTCTCCGTGCCGACACAAGAGGAGAGACAGACGGATATTTCGCTGCTGGATGGAAATGCATCGTCTTCTGTCCCAGTGCATGATGGGAAAAAGCCCTGGACCAAACGAGCCATTCAGGAGATCTGTGCTTTCCTCATCCTATCAAACGTCATGGTAATGTCACGTGTGTCTTTTGGTATTTAAAGCTATAGTGCGTAACTTCTGTTGAATTCTGAGTAACAACAACAACAACACTGTCGGTGCATCTACATGAGATGAGGCCTTCAGTGATGGCGCATGGATTTGAAACATTTCTTGGGCTCTTCTTGGGGATTTTTCTGAGCTCCTGCCCCAGTGTCGGGGAGGGGGGGGGGGGAGGGGACACCAGTTTGTAAACGCTGCCATACTGAGAAATACTTTTTGGACTTTTCTGGAGCTGATAGGCTTAAACAACCTTATGTCAACTCATTTTGGCGATGGTCTAGAATGAAACCAACATTCATTAATAAATAAAAGTTACACACTATAACTTTAAAAACTTATTTTAGTTGTTTTTGCACTCAAGCAATATAACTAATAACACAATTTTTTCACTCTTTTCAGTTGTGGGTGATCCCTGCGTTTGGCGTGCACCCCCAGTTTGAGAACGGTCTAGGGAAACAGTTCTTTGGTTTCAGCGCTTGGTTTGTGATGGTGAACCTGGGTCAGCCGCTGAGCGTGTTCTACAGGATGCATTCTGTCGGCGCTTTGATGGAGCTGCTACTCTCTGCGTGATCAATACGGAGGTCTGACATAATGGCCTAGGGACTGTTTAAAAAGGTGCACTATATGCATTTTCAGTTGAGGGGGCTTTGTTTACATTTGCAGAGCCTGCTAGTTAGTTTACAAAACAACTTTCTGAGGCTTTTCTTTATGCTATCAAACCCTACATTTTTTTCAGTGAAAAAAAATATATTGTCATCTCTGAAACTCTGTCGAAAATGCTTTGTATGAAATAAATTCTTCTCAACTGAAACAAATCAAATTTTTTCGATTTTTTTTATTCTGACAGAATATATTACAAGGTATTCACATCTTTTGCCGTTTGTGGAATTTTTTTTCACCCCGGTTTAGGTTACAACAGTATCCTTCAGTCTCAAGTGTGCAGTCTTAAACAGTAGTTCATATAAACGTCCCTTTGTTACTTATATTATTACTTATCCTATATTTTTGGCAATGTGATAAAACTCATGTCACATTTCATGATTGAATTTAAAGTTTAACAGGCTTTTGGCAAAACGTCAACTGCACTAACATCACCATATAAATATAGATTTTTTTTTCTCACATTCTTATTTTTCGTTTGAATGCTGAAAGTTGGCAGTAGCAGTGAAGTTACTTTCACCGTGTTTCTTCATGAGTTACACCATAAAGCTGTGAAATGTTCCTTTAATCACAGTTTATTTGTGAGTGAGTTGAACCATCAGATGTTGTTTGTGTAGAAAATGTTTCACTTCTTAAATCCTCTGGATCTCAAAGAGCCGAATGTCCGTGTCGTACCAGATTGGAGGATCCACATTCCTACAAACAAAAAAGAAAAGAAAAAAGTGATTGTTAAAAATAAAAGCTTGTTACTCTAAGCATAGTTTGAAATACATCTACCTGCTGCTTCATTGTCAGTTTTAGTTTTCTATCCTAAACACTTTGGGCCTGATCTACTGATCTACACATTTACATTTATAAAATTAATTTAGCACACGCACTGTGATAGTCAAAGCCTTAAAATAGTTGTACTAATTGTGACCGAGTCTAGTTTTAATATATGTTAGTTTGCACACGCAATTAAGCATTCTTTATTTAGGATCTTAGTAAATCAAGCCCCCAAATGTCACAACAAAGAGGGTCTATATATATATATATATATATATATATATATATATATATATATATATATATATATATATATATATATATATATATATATATATATATATATATATATATATATATATATATATATATATATATATATATATATATATATATATATATATATATATATATATATATATATATATATATATATATATATATATATACATACATATACATACATATACATACATATACATACATACATACATATATATACATATATATACATATATATACATATATATACATATATATACATATATATACATATATATATATACATATATATACATACATATACATACATATACATACATATACATATACATACATACATATCAGGGATGGAAATTAACTTTTTTGCCTACCAGCCACTGTGGCAGGTAGATTTAAAAATCTACCAGCCACTCATCTTTTTTACCAGCCACTTTTTATACGCAATATCTTTTTTAATATATGCGTTAATGTTAAACAATACAATAGTAAGAATAGCTAATGAAAGTGTTTTTCATACAAATGTTTTCCATCAGAAGTCATTTGTACTGTAAGTAGGCCAAGGAACTGAGTTGCAAATTAAATGGTACACTCTTACTATATATGATACACAATACACGCCATCTTTATTTCAAAACATTGTATCATTGAACTCCATACTCTGGGTTCAATGCAACTTTTTTTCCCAACTGGCCCGCTTGGCCAATAGATCCGAGTGTTACTGGCCCCTTGTATATTTTCACTGGCCCTGCAGACACCTTTTTTTCATCATTTAGTCAATAATTATAATACAGTATTGAAGTTACCTTTAGATTTCTTTTTTCTTTTTAGTTAATGATATGAAATGTTGATATTGTTTATCACTTTCTCCATATGCATTAGGGATGTGAATGTGTCGACACATTGACCGGTTTTCCACTTGCGCTCAAGTCGAATTTAAAAATAGAAATCTGAAAATCAGGGAGTTATGCCGTTTTATTAATGGGAGATGTCACCGTGTCACGTCTGGTGGTGAGCGCGCTGCAGGAGCGTCACTTCTGCAAGGTGCGTGCATGAAGTAATCAGCTACACATAAGAGTCCGGTGTGGGACCATTTTTTCACTGTTGATAAAAAACAGTGCAGTGCAAAAGATGCAGCATAATATTAAACGCTCGTCTGAGACTATGACGTTAAATCATCTAGAAACACACGATGCCTTCGTCCGAGCAAAGCAGCGTTTCACCGTGAGATCATTAGTGAGTGCGCGAGCCACCGCACGGGGAAGAACTCTGTGGTTTGAGGCTCAAATAATAACCGGGGATATTCTCCCCGTTAGCGATACCGATGGGAAAGGCTTCCCTGTTTGTATGCGATCTGATTGTATGTCTCGAGCCTTAAATACAAAGCCATGTCGGCAAACTGACTGCGCGACTCAAGGGACTATAGTGAGCCGAATCCCTCCGTTAGTTTCTGTTTCAGCCGACACAATTAAAATCACCTCTAAGCACGGACAGCGTTTAAATAAAGCATCTCATTTGTATTACCATTAGGGCTTTGATGCAAATACTGTAACAACGGCGGCAGCTCTGCTGCTTAAAGGAAAAGCGCAGTTTTCACTTTATTTTCAGCACCTCAACCTCTGCTGTGGGAAGAAAAAAAGGGGGCAAAGTAAGTCGATTGATTTGTCGACTTATGCCTCCACACGTTAACTCGCAGATAGTATTTCCTAGCGGAGCGGATCGCGCCGTAGTTCAGTTCGACTAGAAAGGCAAAAAGAAACTGTTGAACTGTGTAGCGCCCTGTCATCATGTTCATGACGAATGTATTAAATATGCAAATTAGATCGGACCTGACTGGAAAGTATTACCCGACACAGTGGCGGGTGAAGTGACACAATTTACACGCCAGCACGCAAATCTACCCGCATTTGGCGTGTGGCGGGTGTTAATTTCCATCCCTGATACATATACATACATATACATATACATACATACATATACATACATATATATACATATATATACATATATATACATATATATACATATATATACATATATATATATACATATATATACATATATACATATATATATATACATATATATACATATATATACATATATATATATATACATACACACAGTATATACAGTATATATAGAGGGTCTGTAGAGAGTGTGTACCGTAGATAGATGACGCCCCACATGTACGTCCTGAACCACATGGCGGTGCCTGCGTTGGCCTGGTACTTCCTGATGAGGATGGGATGGGGCACGGGCAGCAGACCCACCAACGTGCCGTGCTGAAGGAACTTTAAGATCTCTGACTCATCCGTCAACCCTCTGACAAACACAACAACAATGTGTATAAGATTCAACATTCAAAGTGTGTATTGTCATATGCACAATAATAAACATGTTCTCAGTCATACAATGAAATTCTTCCTTTGTTTTCCACAGACTGAATGCCAAGAAAGGAACACGAACATATGCATTATACAAGTACAAAGAGATGCACTGACTGTAAAAATGACAAAGCTAGGAAAACTCAAAATATCTCAAAGAAACTGACTGAACTAAACGTTTGGGTTTTGAGGCTAAAACTAAAAGTCTTAAGTTAACATCATCTGTTAATGGAACTTTGAAGTTTGAGTTCTAGATACTAAGAATTAAAAAAAAGTTTAAACCTGCAGTGTGTAGAATTTTGGGTTTTATTTCCCAGCAGATTTTGTAGAAAGTAATTATAATATCCATAAGTACATTTAATTTAGTGCATAATAGCTGAAAAAAAAATTGAATTTTTTTTCCCCTTAGAAAGGGTCTCATATATGTCCATATTTCTGCATATTTTGGACCAAGGTCTAGTGCCGCCATCTTGAAAGTGTCATAGTTGGAATGTCATCAGGTGCATTGTTTAAAATTTAGAATTGTTCTTGTCCTTGAAGGCCACTGTAGCTTCTGTTATTATTCGAAAGGGTTGGGGTTACCCAGGGAGCGTTGCATTCTAGAACTTTGTAGAACTTTCTTGATGATGTGATATTACACACTGCACCTTTAAGTTGTTCTAACTTAATATTTTAAAATCTCTGAGGAACACAACAGCAACAATTCATACAAGTGATTTAAAGCTCTGATAATCAATACTCAAATCAATCCAAATCAGTTTTATTTAATATAGCCAAATATCACAAATAGAAAATCAGCAAGAGATTTGAGATGTTGGTCATTCAAAATGGCGGATTTTTGGCAAATATCTGGAAAAGGAGATGTGGAATGTTATATTTTGAGGAAGTAGTACTCGTTTTTTCCACTTGGCTTTTGAGCTGTTTTAGTTAATGACATCATTACCGACCAAGGGGCATTCATGGACAATCGGAAATTATAAAATCTGATAGATCATACAGTGTTTTCAGCTTCTGGCTAGGATAAGTGGTTGGTTTATAAAAAAAGCTTGTGATACAGCAAGACCTTAAAGACCTAGAACACATTTTGGCCCGCCTGACTCTCCCGTATTTATTTGGATTTTCTAACCTATTCTAGCAGTCATCATCAAGTGCCATACACCATTTTATTCAGGAGAACCTCTAGTTTCAGTCTGTTTAATGTATTAAGTGTCTTACTTGTCTATGCAGATCTTCTCCACCTGAGGAACCAGCACCTGAAGCAGACGCATGATGGTCTGCAGAGGAAGCTTGGACTTCCAGGAGGAAACCTGAACAAACACGAACAAACACACACACACACACACACACACACACACACACACACACACACACACACACACACACACACACACACACACACACACACACACACACACACACACACACACACACACACACACACACACACACACACACACACACACACACACACACACACACACACACACACACACACACACACACACACACGGATGGAGGAGGAGCTTTTTTTAGGGTCTTTATAAAATTCTAAAAACATCTGCTTGTCCCTTGCATTTGTAACGTGTTTTTCAATTGTTTAAATCTCTCACACACACACACACACACACACACACACACACACACACACACACACACACACACACACACACACACACACACACACACACACACACACACACACACACACACACACACACACACACACACACACACACACACACACACACACACACACACACACACACACACACACACACACACACACACACACACACACACACACACACCATTAACTCCAACTTTAAAGTCATTTACCATAAAGTCTTTACAGTTAACACAATTACGTTTTGTGCGGACTAAGGTGCAACAAATACAGAGAAAAAAGTGAAAAGGGGAATATACAAGAAACAGTGCAAAGAACGTGAGACAGTGCAGGACATAACAGTTCAAGTTAAAGGCAACAGTTGGACAATAACATGTTTGAAGTGGCAAGGCAAGGCGAGGCAAGTTTATTTCTATAGCACGATTCAGACTCAATGCCATTCAAAGTGCTTTACAGGGGCATAAAATATATCAAGATTAAAACACATCAAGTATAGAATAAACATTGGAAAGGCGAATTAAAAATATGAATAGAAATAAAACATTTAAAAAAATACAAGAATTGCAGGCGATACTGATACAATTGTATGACCATTTCACAGTGTGCAGATTGCAGAGGAGCATATACATCATGCTGGCGGACGATACATGAGCTAATACTAACAGAAGCAAATGGACAAGCAGATCAAAACCCAACAGTTATAACAGACTGGTACTGACCCAGTCCGGACTAGCGCTCCAGTTTACTGACGACACACTGGACAGTCGGCTCCTTGTCGCCTCTGAGTCTGTGTGAAAGACCTGAAGACAGGGAGAAAGAAGGGGAGTAAAAGATGGAGTCAGTGATTCTGGATAACTCTCAAAATCTGTGAATATCTCCTCACGATCGGCTACCCTGTCCACAAGATTTTTTTTCAGTGCACATACACAATACTGACAGGTAGCAGATCATGAAGAGATATTATTCACTGATTTTGGCAACAAGCGTTCTCCAGAATCACTGACTGCACCTTTAACTAATTATATAAGAAAAATACTTAAAACAATGTGTGTGTGAGATGTGCATGCGTGCGTGCGTGTGTGTGTGAGTGAGTGAGTGAGTGAGTGAGTGAGTGAGTGTGTGAGTGAGTGAGTGAGTGAGTGTGTGTGTAGCATAGTTACCTCGTGGTCTCTGTCTGAGTTGGACTCTGTGTCGCTGGCGGCTGCTATAGCGCTGGTGTCTGCGGCAGCCGTCTGTCTGTCCGTCTGTGTGTCTGTCTGTGTGTCTGTCTGTGTGTCCGTCCGCGTGTCCGTCCGATACGGCACAGTGATCATGGTCCCATCCTCACTCACCTGGGCCTTCTCTGTTATCTTATCAATACCTGAAGGGAATGTAGGATGGTGTATTAGGATGGTGTATTAGCGCCACTGTAGGTATAAAAAAAAAATAATAATTAAAAAAAAATTAAAATGTACAATCGATGTCTGAGAATGTTTTCTTGTCAAGCTTCAGCTTTAATCTTGTGATGGATACATTATATTTTTCATTAGCATGACCCCTAAATGTGTTATTTTTATAGGAACAAAACCACCACAACAATCCCTTTATTTAGTGGGGAAGGGATTATTGAGGCAGTTCTCATGTCTGTCCTATAAAACTACATACACAGTCATTACATACAAACATACATCCCAATATACAGTGCTATTTATATCATAGAAAGTAAAGGAAAGTATAGTATAGGAAATATGTTTTGTAAACTAACTGCAGGCTCTGTGAATGTAAACAAACCCCCCTCCTCTGAAGCTGCATAGTGCACCTTTAAAATATAGAAAGCATAGTAAAGAATACTATTATTATATAGTTTTTCTTAACACCTTTGTCATGGGTATACGCTCACCCAGGAACAACAGCTGGCATAGTAAAAACACTACCGCTTTTGTCCAAAAGGGGGCGCAAGAATTAACACAAACTGAAAGTTCCTCGGAGAACCTTTAAAGCACAGAAAGTATTATAGTTTACCTCCTACTTATATTACTGTGAAAAGAACATACACTCCACTTTATGCAGATTATATATATATATATATATATATAGCAAGCATAATAATTCACCACCTATATATATAGGGCCGGTTTCGCAGACATGGATTAAGCCTAGTTCTGGACTAAATTGTACTTTCAATGGACAATCTCCATTCAAAATTCCATTTAGTCCAGGACTAGGCCTAATCCATGTCTGTGAAACTGGCCCATAATCTCCTACCTGGTGTGGCTTCTAAACTGGTCTTGAACATGCCGGGTTCAGGGGGTGCAGGAGCGTGCCTGGGCCCCTCGGCAGCAGCAGCTCTGGGCCCCTCGGCTGTCTGTGTGTCTGTGGAGCTCCTACGGGAGGCTCCAGTCTTATGCCTCTTCTGCAGCGCGCTGTGGATAGACGCCCGGTCACACGGCAGGTTGGCTAGCTGGTGGAACACACTGCGCTTACGGATGATCGCGTACACAAGGTTAGAGTTACCTGGAGGGAGGGAAGTAGGGAGGGATAGATAGATAGATAGATAGATAGATAGATAGATAGATAGATAGATAGATAGATAGATAGATAGATAGATAGATAGATAGATAGATAGATAGATAGATAGATAGATAGATAGATAGATAGTAACTATAGCTTCTTGTCCTTGAAGGCCACCATACTGTTGCTTCTGTTATTATTTGAAAGGGAGGGGGGTTACCCAGGGAGCGTTGCATTGTAGAACTTTCAACACTAGATGATGCGAAATATTCAGATATTACACACGGCACCTTTAAGTACCTTGTGTACGAAAAGTGCAATGTAGATCAAGTTTTAATTTGATTTCTCCAGAATCACTGACTCCACCTTTAAAAAGTGTCTGAGTTTGATAAAATATTCTGGCTACTACGGCATTTATAATAAATAGCACAGGTTATACAGTTTATATATTCAACTAAAATGGAATAGATTATTACTAAGTATGTTTTAATTAGTGTGTAATTGCTTGAAAATAAATGTCTTTCTCACCGTCAAACTGACACTGTATGATTGGGCAGGGTTTGAGGCAGGGTTAATATTGAAAATAACTACAAATATATATTTTTTCAAGACAAGACCATGGCTGTGTTCTAATCCACTTACTTTCTGCTATTTAGTATGTTTAAAAAAAAGATTTAGGATGTCCCAATTATTATTTATTTGGCCGTATCTTTCTCACCGTCAAACTGGTACTGTATGATGTTGTTGAAGACCTCGAGCAGGAAGAAAACAAGATGGTGGTTCTGAGGCGAGGAGAAGAGGAACCAGGATGAGCTGAAAGCCTCCAGCAGGTGCAGCAGCTTGTTGGCAGCGACCATCGACAAGCTCTTCAGATACGGGGAGACTGGGGACGGGTTAAAGGGACAGTGTGTAGAATTTATTGTGGATGGTTTGAGGCAGGGTTAAAATTGAAAACTACAATTAAAAATGTTTGTCAATGATTTTTTTTTTAACTGTGGTGTAGGGGCTCTTACCACTACACCACAGCGCCCCCTATTTACAACCATATTTAACGGCTATTATCTCAACATTATTATTATTTTTTCAATACTCTGAACCAAAAATCTCAACTTCTAAAGCACTTACATCAACTAAACTTTCCATAATCATTGTTAGCACTATTCTGAAGGTTGTTACGAAAAACATTACAATTTTTTATCTAAAATACAGCCAAACTTAACACTAGTTTGTGGTTTGTAAAAATGTCAAAATGCAGTTATTCGTTTCAGCCACTAGGGGGCAACATATACTCACTGTTCACTATGATTGTGAGCAGACAGTCGAACAGAGGCTGCAGGCGCTGGTGTCCACTGGTGATGATTTTATGGAAG
>NC_137224.1:2139887-2142387 GCF_949987685.1 Ammodytes marinus | reverse complement strand
GATTTACCTGTATAAATAAAGGTTAAAAAAAAAAAAACATCTTACCTGTTGAGATCATGGATGTAGTTGAGAGGCGGCGACTGAGCGAATCCCACTCCGGCCTCCCAGATGTATTCACAGCTGTCTATGGACTTCACGTCTTCAGCTGAGTCCTGAAGACAAAGACAGCAAATGCTATTGTTTTTTTTTTAAGATAATTTTTGGGCATTTTCAAGCTTTATTAGATAGTACAGAGTTGAAATGGGGGAGACAGAGAGAGAGAGGGAGAGAGGGGGGATGACCTGCAGTAAAGGTCCATGGGTCGGATTTGAACCCACGACCACTGCAACGAAGGCCGGAGCCAATATGGTACGCGCTCTATCTACTACACCACCAGAGCGCCCGATTAAATGCTATTGATATTGTTTTGTAGAAACTTTGGGGAGAATTTACAGAAGCTACGGTGGCCTTCAAGGACAAGAAGCTATAGTTACTAAAGATGGCATCATCCACCACTGCCTCAAGTCTTTCCACAATATCAAGTGATGAGGTGAAGATGTATTTAGTTATTTATTCTATAGTACTTCTTCTTCTTGGTCTTCCAACAGGTGCATTTCCCCAGGACGCCCACTATATATAAAAACACATAAGGCCGTTAAGTTTGTCCCTTCTGTGCTACTGTAGAAACATGGCGGTGCATGGGTGGTAGGATGGCCTAGAGGAAAAGGTGGCCGACCAGTAACCATGAGGTCGCTGGTTCGATCCCCGGCACCGGACAGGAGGGTGTTAGTTGTAAAACTAGCAGAGGCTGGTATTGCGTCTACGGTGCCCACCATCTCTACCATTGTGTCCTTGAGCAAGACACTTAACCCCAAACTGCTCCAGGGGCGCTGTACTATGGCTGACCCTGCGCTCTGACCCCCTCCGAAGTGTGGTAACTTGAGAGGGGATATGCGAAAAGACGAATTTCAATGTGCCTTGTGTACAACTGACAAATAAAGATAACTTAACTTAACTTAACATGGCGGCCTCAGCGCCCCGCTCCTATGTAGATATAAAAGACTAATTCTAAGATCATAAAAAAGCAATTATACAGAAAATACTCATGAATATTATATTCCATTTCTACTAGGGTCTGTTCTAAAAAAAAACACCAATAAATTCTACACACTGCCCCTTTAAATAATGTGCTAAAGTGGCTCTTACACTCACACAGTATTTACTTTGTTTTTAGCTCTCAAGCTACAACCGTGTACATAGTGCTATGGAAAAGAGGCAAGGCAGTGTTTTTTAAAAGGAGATGTTATCAACTCCACACAATCTTCACGGGCAGCAGCTCCGGTTAATGAGTGACTCCACATGAGAGAGTGTGTGTGTGTGTGTGTGTGTGTGTGTGTGTGTGTGTGTGTGTGTATGTGTGTGTGTGTGTGTGTGTGTGTGTGAGAGAGTGTGTGTGTGTGTGTGTGAGTGAGCCTCATAGTAGGAGAGGCCGCCATGTTTGTTTACTGGGCTGAGGAGAACTGGGTGGACACTTCTTAACTGGGTTGAGTGTCGAGTCAATATTGGTGTGTGTGTGTGTGTGTGTGTGTGTGCGCGTGCGCGTGTGTGTGTGTGTGTGAGTGAGTGAGTGAGTGGGTGTGTGTGAGAGAGAGAGAGCAAGAGAGCCCCACTAACTTTAACATTACTCCTTTGAAGAAATGTTCAAGTTAGTGGAGCGAGTGTGAAATTGTGCAGGTGGAAAATGACCGGAGGCATTTTGGTTTTGCCGCCCACCTGCTGCTGTGAGGACAGATTAGTGGAAGGTGTCTATTGGAATATGTTTAGTGAGCAAAATTAAATACATGTTTTTTAATTCCAGACTCTAATTTAATGCAACAAAGTTATTAGTTTATCATGATTTGGTTGAATGAATGTGTGTGAGTGAGTGAGTGAGTGAGTGAGTGAGTGAGTGAGTGAGTGAGTTTGCGTTCACGTGTTTGTGTGAGTGAGTGAGTGAGTGAGTGAGTGAGTGTCTGTTTGTCTGTCTGTCTGTCTGTCTGTCTGTCTGTCTGTCTGTCTGTCTGTCTGTCTGTCTGTCTGTCTGTCTGTCTGTCTGTGTCTGTCTGTCTGTGTCTGTCTGTCTGTGTGCCCTTTGCTGTCAGTTTCCTATTGAATAACATTGGCAGCACCTTGTCATGTATTTATCAGAGCAGATATGACACCTCTAGTCCACTTCACTCCTGTGGTGTGAGTGGGTGAGAACACAGTCACTGACACTCTGTTTGGACCTTTAGCTGTAAAATATGCCAGTGGGCTAATGTTAAAGCTATAGTGCATAACTTCTGTCACCCCTATGAGGAATTCTGAGTAACTACAACAACACTGTCGGTGCATCTACATGAGGTAAAGCCTTCAGTGATCGTGCATGGATTTTACACCTTCTGCTGTACGCCCAGGTTTTTTTCTTAGCAGTATCAACAACTGAAACATTTCTTTGGGATTTTTCTGAGCTCCTGCACCAGTGTCATGCATAGGGCGACAC
>NC_137224.1:2057387-2127387 GCF_949987685.1 Ammodytes marinus | reverse complement strand
ATTAACCCTACAGATGGACACCACAAAGTTTCCACAAATGTCCAGTGCAAGATCCAGAAAGGACGCAACTGTGGCTTGTTGCTGCTGGCTTGGACATCAGTACACCGGCGGAAACTGTTCGCGAACGGTGTATTTGTAGCGATAATTTCAGACCGGACGACTTCGAGAAAATAACAATAAGAAATCCCTGAAAACGAATGCGGTGCCATATCCGTCTTTTCAGATGCACCAACAGGCACTGATGAACAGGTAATAACTTTTGGTAGGCTACTCTAGCTAATAGCTTGCCCCTTTCATAATGTTAGCCTACTGATAGATTGATGATGACATGCATTTTGGAGAGTGACAACGTTAGCTAATGGTATAGCTACAGGTACCTGGCTGGGCTAATTGCAAACTCCCGTTGTTCTGTCCCGGTCCTCTACTGCAGCTCCAGCGGGGGCTGTCCGTCTCTAAAGACGCTCTTTCTCTTTCTGCCCTTTGAGCATCCATCTCTCCCAGTTCTTCATCAGTGTATTCCGGTGTGTCAGGGCAGCTGGTGATCAGGGTAGCTGGTGGCGGTAGCTACGTAGATGCCTGATCAAAAACCCGTAAACGTCAAATGTTTAATATGTTCATGTTGGCCGTAAGAATCCAATCTACTCAATATCGGTTTACACTTCCATAGCCTTTGAGTGGAATATACAATTTGAGGTAAGATTTGTGTCACAGTGTGCGTAACCAGCACGAAGCTTCGAGCCAGCTGTTGGCTGTGGTGGCCGATCACCAGTTGCCCTGACACGACCAGATTAGTTCGTGATAGCACATCAACAAATACCACCGATCGTATTTAATATGCATCACCTATGTTTCCCACTCATCACTATACATTACTCGGAACCCGTCCAGATTGTATGACTCTCAGTTTGAAAATCGGAGGACAGTAAATTCAGAAAACTAACGCGTTGCGTGGTAGACTTTTCTTTTTTCTTTCGTAGGCTACTGAATACATCCTACTGTGCGTATGGCATACTTTGGGTAGGCTATGTGACTGAAAACTGTTTTTATCATGATGTTTTAAAATAAACCGACAAATGAATGCGACATAGAGACCTAGTCCTGGTTCATGTGTTGGATTATCTGGTGGTGACAGGCTTGGGAGGATATGGAGCTAGACTGTCGATGCCTTGTCAGTTTTAAATTGTACATTTAACGCTATTATTCAGATTTAGGCCTAGGCATAGCCTACTTCAGAAGGATTGGTGAGTATTTGTCCATACGCTTTTAGTGAAATGTTGTTTGTGGTAAGCTATTTGTGTGTAACCATTGAAGCGTGGAGGTGTGTGCTAGCTGGGGTTTACTGTGATATCAGTTTAACTTGTGAATGATCTGTACTACCGTGTTTCATACCGTTTTCATATCATCACTAATGTGTTTTTCAATACTCGGAGCCTATCGATGATGTGACTGATATCACATTACACTATTGTCAATGTATAAGGAAAACAGCAGCATTTTGCTATTGTAGCCTACGTAGGCTAGTTAGTCGAGGTGGACATAGAACTGCAATTCGCTCATTTGACATGAGTTTTTTTTTTATTATTATTATTTTTTTAAATGGTGATAATAACAAACTAGCACAGACGTTGTTCACCAAACTAGTGGCGTACTGATAAAATTCTGACACCGAGTAGTCGAGATAGATATGAGGTTGGTGGTTCGAATCTGACAGATACTAATTATTTTTCTTTTTTGGTTGGGGGCAAATGTAATCATCCAGATCAGGGCAACTGGTGACAGCAGACTCGATGCCCGCAAACGTGAAATGATTATGCCTACATATCCGATCTACTTAATATTTAGACTTCCATAGCCTACAGCTTGTTAGTGGAACAGTGTGAGGTAAGATTTATGTCACACATGTGCGTAACAGCACGAAGTTTGGAGTCAGTTGTTGGTTTTGGGGCAAATCGTGGCGATCAGATTAATTTGTGACAGCACATCGGCACGCACAGGATACTTTTCTTGTAATTATAATTTCGTACTGAATACGTCCTATTGTTCATGTTGTCTACTTTGGTTATGTGACTGAAATAAGCTTATCATGATGTTTTAAAAATAAACCGACAAATGAATGCGACATAGACGAACTATTCCTGGTTTATTTGTTGGGTTATCTGGTGACAGCTAGGAGCATGTAGGTGACTGTGTCGATGCCTTGTGAAAATAACGCAAACGTAAATAAGTTGATAGGCTGTGTGTGGTTGAATACAAGATGTTCTCGTCAGTTTTAAAAAGTTGGACATAGCCTATATCGCTATTCGGATATACTTGAGAAGGGTCTGGGATTATTCTTCCATTCAGCTTTTTAGTGAAATGTAGCCACGGGTAAGATATTTGTGTCACAAGTTAAGCGTGAGGTTGGCTGTGTTAGCTGTGGCTAAGTGTGATAGAACCAGTTTAATTTGTGATTACACTTAGAAAAACGTCTGAAATACGATGGTATTTCCATCATCACTACAATGTGTTATTCACTACTCGGAACCACAGTCATTGCTTAGAACCAATGTAGATTTTAGCCTACATGGTCAAATTCGAGTATGAAGATTGAATGATAGTAGGCTATTGTTACTTGCTGTAGTTTGGTCTGGCTTTGAGAGACTAGGTAAGTGTAGAAAACAAATGATCAGGGGCGTGCAGTCTTTCTTAAAAGGATGCTATTTTACACATTTGTGGGTTTTAATCATATGGTTTAAGGGGTTCGGAGAGCGATAGTTGAAGCGAGATATGGTGACAGTTAGGCATAGCCTACGACGCGACGGAGTGTTGATATTCTTTCTGTTTGCTTACTGACAGTAGTGCGCATTGAGGTGTGTATTTTTGTTTGAGGAGTAGCCTATATTTGTAATGACAGTGACAGTGTGGTTCATGTAGGCCTGTATCTGTTATTTTGCTTTGTTGTAGGCCTATTTATTAGTCTGTGTGAGTGAACAGGTGAGCGTAAACAGTGGTGCTAGTAGGAAATGATGTGCAGGAGATACTGTAGGTGAGCCAGGTAGAGGTAGGTGCAGAGAGAGGTGAAAGCATAAGACACAAGTCTAATATTTGAGTTTAATTCAGACGTTTTGCTGGACACTGTGGAGTGGATCTAGAGTGCTTGAGTTTCTGCGTGCAGTCTGTGGAAGTTCTACCACACTGGGAGTAGCCTACTGTTCTTTTACTGACACTATTTCTGCACTGCTTGTGTTCAATAAAATCTCGTTTTAATGATCATTGTTGTTGTCTTTTCTTTTGTGATGCTCGTCTCTACAGAGCTTGTATTGCATATTTGAACTTTGATTTGAAACACTGTATGTGAAAAGGGTAAATAATAGATCATCATAAAACGTTGCCAGTTGATTACTTAGATTAAAAAAATAGATTTTATGTATTACAATTTTTACAGAAATGTTTGAATGGATATTCAACTTTGCTATAGGCCTTTATACATGCATTTTCTAGGCTACATGTAGCCTATTTCCAGAATAAATGTATCATAAATCATACAACTAACAACATAAAGAATTATTCTGTAGGCCTAATAAACTCCAGAATAGTGCTAAGAATTTGAGGTGTACAAGTGAATGTTATCGAAAAAGAAAATAACTAGGCCTAATGTTGAGATAATGTCCGTCAAAGATGGGAGAAATATACAGATGCAAACAGACAAGGATTAGTCAAAGAAACACCTTGTAGCCTACATTTTGGACCGTTTATTTGTACTACACTATTCTGCAATTTGCTCATATTTGACAATTGTACTTTTATACTTCATTATTTGCCTATGTAAATATGGCAATACTAGCACCGTGCAACTTCGTCCGACTTAGTGGCGCACCGTGTAAAATTCGGCCTGTGTAGTTTATTATGAATGAGTAGATGAGATCGCTGGTTCGACTCCGCCACGAATTAGTTTTCTTTCCCCCCGCGCAGAAGACAACAAATTGAATATGTACTTTGGGACCAAAGGTAATGATCCTGCAAACGGTTTATAGCATCATGTTTTAAAATAAATCGATAAATGAATGCAAAGAGAGACCAGAGAGAGACGATGTTTTGAATAGGTTTATTTCCGGGTTTTTAGACAAGGGGTCCTAACTAGACACGCCTACGAAACATCTGCAAATGCCACCAGCTACCCTGATCACCAGTTGCCCTGACACACCGGCTCGTACAGGTACGGTTTGGCGGATACAACAAATTCCTCATAATCATCTTCAAAAGCAGACGCATCGCTAAGTCCTCCAAACGTGGCCATATCTTGTTTATTGAATAGGCTAATAAAATTCCTTCGTGCACTGTAGGCTACTCTGCGTCTGTAGCAATGACAGCGGCAGGTGAAATACCTAGAT
This sequence comes from Ammodytes marinus, assembly GCF_949987685.1. Classification (NCBI taxonomy): domain Eukaryota; kingdom Metazoa; phylum Chordata; class Actinopteri; order Uranoscopiformes; family Ammodytidae; genus Ammodytes; species Ammodytes marinus. Next base: position 2,123,017 of record NC_137224.1, on the reverse strand, counting down.
CCGGTAACCTAGGTATCAGTCCGCCGCTGCCGCATATAAACACTGCTGCTGAGACACACCGAGTTTCTCAAAATGCAATATGCAAGGTTGGTTTTATTTCTAAAATTATTCTATCAACACAGACATTTACATCTGTAGTCTAGCGTTATAATTGATTAGCCTCGGGTGTACTGTGGAGTGGGTAAGACTGTTTTAGTAGCAGGCTAGGTTTGACCCCAATCCCGTGCGCTAGCCTAGCACGAGCCAACTCTGCAACTCGAAGGACTGAATGAAATGTGTTGAAAACTGTCTCCAATGATAAATAACACTCAGGCTAACTTGGGAATCAGGCCCTAGGTCCAAAATCCTGAACTAACCCTTTAAAGGTGCTCTGAGGAACTTCCATTTGGTCTTAATTCTTGTGCCCCCTTTGGACAAAAAGCGGTAGTGTTTTTACTACGCCAGCTGTTGTTCCTGGGTGAGCGTATACCCATGACAAATGCATTGAGAAAAACTATATAAAAACAGCATTCTTTGCACACTGATAGTCTCGTTTGCTGTTACATGTAATTTATGATCATCAGAGGAAAAAATGAGACTGTTTCAGAAATATTTAAAAGTTCCTCCATAGCACCTTTAACATAGCCTGGCTCCGCCCGCCCTCCTACTTCCGGCCAAATTTCATTTTCCCTTCAGTAGTCTTCTGTACAAATGAAATGAAGTACGATGGTCTGGTAGCACCAGGCTACCTTTAACATGGAACAGGCCATCCTTTATTTTAGAGGAATTTATGCCACTGGTGGACAACAACAACAACCTTGTTATTGAACATTGCGTAATATTTAATAAAAAACAGAACAATTTTTTATACAGAAAACAACCTTGGTAACATGGCAAACATTACTTTTGTTGGTGATTACTACACATGTGAAAGAAAAAGATTATTTGACAGATTTGTGTAAATGTAGCTCCGAGAAACAGCTGTGTGTGGGTGGGTGTGTGTGTGTGTGTGTGTGTGTGTGTGTGTGTGTGTGTGTGTGTGTGTGTGTGTGTTTGTGTGTGTGTGTGTGTGTGTGTGTGTGTGACGCAAGCTGAGTCTCCGATGAAGCAAACTGACTTCCAAGAAAATCTAATTCTTCTAAAGTGTTAAAAACTACTTTTCTCATCTTGTAGTTACGGTCCAACCGGAGCTTTCTTCATCCCCAGAGCCAGAGGAAGGTGAGATACTTCATCATTCAATGCTTTTTTCCTTTATTTTTTCTCAATAATTTATTGAAGACATACTGTACATATATAAGAAAAAGACACATACAAACATCTACACAACAAATACAGAGACTTTTCATACCAGGGAATCTACAATGTCATTATAGATAGATAGATAGATAGATAGATAGATAGATAGATAGATAGATAGATAGATAGATAGATAGATAGATAGATAGATAGATAGATAGATAGGCTTACAGACAGAGAGACAGACAGACAGACAGACAGACATACATGAACAGTTTTTTTCTCTCCATCCAGCTGTGGAGTCGACCTGTGGGCTGCGCTCCCGGAAGCAGCATAAGATCGTGGGAGGAACCGTCTCTACGGTGGACGCTCACCCCTGGGTCGCCGCCATCTTCCATCGATCCAAATCCCAGGAGAAGGTTTTCCGCTGTGGAGGAAGTCTGATCTCAGCCTGCTGGGTCCTCACGGCCGCACACTGCTTCCCTGATGGGTAAGACAGGAAGTGATGTCACTAACTGGAATTGTAGAGGAGATAGATAGCTAAATAGCTATAATAGGCCCCATTTCACCTCTGTCTCTTCAAACTGTCAAATAAAGCATGAAAAATGCCAAAAAAATTGCTAAAATGTCTAGTTTTTTTAAAACACATGTATTTATTATAAGTAATATAAAATTATATTTTATATTTTTATTTACATAAAAAAAATAATAATAATAATTATAAGACTTTTCTCTTGTATATTTCCTGTCCCAGCTCCCAGACCAAAGCGCGGCGCTTCTCGGTGGTTCTTGGTAAAAACGCTCTGAATGAAACGGACCCGACGCTGGAGCAGAACTTCAGGGTCGAGGAAATCATTCTCCACGCAGAGTTTGACAACAGTGAGGGAAACTTCAACAACGACATCGGTACGAACAACGACTGTAGATCAGTGGCACAGGCAGAAATGTATTTTTTAGGTGCTGGGCCAAAACAAAAATGAGTGTGCTGACAGATGGACATGCAAGTAATGTGTGTGTGTGTGTATACGACACGGATGTGATCGGCCTACACAATGTCTAACATAGGCCAAGATTGCCTCGAAATACATTCTATTTGCTTTTGTGAATACAGATTCCCCAATATTTTCAAATTAGTTTGAAACTATGAAAAGAGTGATTAAGTTAAATAGGCTAAACAAATAACTATATTCAGTCACATATCATTGCAGCCATTCCACATCGCTGTCTAAATGTTTAATGTCTAATCTTGAATCTTGATGTATTTTCTTTGTTTTTAACTATCTCTTAAATGCAATTTCTAGTGTTTCATGCCCCTGTAAAGCTCTTTGAATGGCCTTGAGTCTGAACTGTGCTATAGAGATAAACCTGCCTTGCCTTGCCTATACCATGTTGTGTAATCAAAAGAGTTAAATATTTGTTAATATCTCCACAGCGCTGGTGAAGTTGAGAGCTAAGCAGGGACAGTGTGCGGAGGAGAGCAGGTCAGTGAGGCCCGTCTGTCTGCCTCCTCCTCACCAGAACCTCCATCCAGGATTCAGCTGTGAGATCGCCGGCTACGGCAAGGAGAACTTTGGTGAGGAATAAATGTTGTTATTCTTTTTTTTGGGGGGGGGGGGGGGATTTTTGTAATTATTTTGGGCAGTTTTGGAGAGAGAGATGAAATGGGTCAGAGAGTGGACCTCTACACCACGAAAAATATTATAATTATAATTTTTTATATTTTTTATTATCATTTATTTTATTTTATTATAACTTATTCTTCTTTTTAATTTCTATTTATCTTTAGTTTTAGTTTTATTTTTTTTAATTGACAAAAAAAAATTGTAGGATGCTGTAAATCTGACCAATAACAGTAGGATCAAATGATAACCTATTTTTGCTTATAAAAATAAAAATAAAAATAAAAATAAAAATAAAAATAAAAATAAAAATAAAAATAAAAATAAAAATAAAAATAAAAATAAAAATAAAAATAAAAATAAAAATAAAAATAAAAATAAAAATAAAAATAAAAATAAAAATAAAAATAAAAATAAAAATAACAAGTTGTACAGTATTGTAACATCCAATCCTCTCATGCAGGTCTATGGTACCGGTCTCAGTACCTCAGAGAGGCCCATGTAAACCTCATATCAGACGACGTGTGTGGACAGAAGGAATACTACGGAAACTTGATCACAGAAAACATGTTCTGTGCCGGACGGCCCGACTGGACGCAAGACGCCTGTGAGGTATCCAAGATCAGTTAGAACTAGAACAGGCTTTTCTTACACACAACAGCTTTTAGATATTCATTTTTTAACCCCATAATGACAATGTGCCATATTTAATACCGTTTTTGAGAATAGAAGCTAACTAGTAAAAAGGTTCCAGTGTTTAGAAAGAATGAACCAATTGAAATGTTCCAAAAGTTCCAGATTTATAAAAAATAAATAGTTTTTCATTCATTTACATAAATGGCTGAGATATCAATAATGCCAAAAGGTCATACAATTAAAAAAAATAATAATAATAATACATTTAAATTTTTTGTCAAAAGGTAAAATTAATAATTACAAAAATAAATAAAAATGTCTGCCCATCATTTGGTCTCTCAGGCTTGAAAGTGTTATTATACTGCCCTTCTCTTCTCTGATTGCTGTATGAATATAGAGTGATTTTACACTTATATTAACAAAAAAATATCACTTACTTTTCCTTTAATGATGCAAGCTATTTTCCCCCCCATAGGGAGACTCTGGCGGGCCCCTGGTGTGTGAGGTTGGGGACCGGCTCTTCCAGTTTGGGGTGATCAGTTGGGGGGACGGCTGTGCCAAAGAGTTCAGGCCCGGAGTCTATACCAAACTCACCAACTACAACCAGTGGATAGAGGAGAAGACTGGGCTTTCTACCATCGCACACGGAGCCATGTTCCCTCAGAAATGACAACAGTTCTATTGGCGGCCTTATAAGGAATAGCTGACAATGTTTTATATTTTCTTAACATGTCCAATTTGATCAATTCTAGATGTGCAGAAAACATGTGTAAAATGTAATATTGGGGCATCATGAATTTTAGCGCCACCAGCGACAACTGCTTTTAGATATAAGTTTGATAGATAGATAGATAGATAGATAGATAGATAGATAGATAGATAGATAGATAGATAGATAGATAGATAGATAGATAGATAGATAGATAGATAGATAGATAGATCTGTTTTGAAAATGACATTTTACTTGGAAAAACACAAAATGTTGGAATGTAAGTTATATGTGCAATCTATTGTCCACAGACAGATGTTGCAACATCTGTAACGGACAAATTAGACACTCCATCTAGTACAGTAGCTGAGATTTTTATTCACCAAAATGGTGAACGGACATTTCGCATTCTAAGGCTACTGTGACAGCATAGCTTACTAACGTTCTTCTACTATACTTAGTATGTCAGAAAAACATTTAGGATGTCCCAATACATGATGTCAAATACAGATATATTTCGAGCTCTGTTTTTATACTTTATATTTTTTCATCTTTTATAGAGTAATCGTGTGCTGTTGCTGGTTTCAGATACAGGATAAATATTTTAATATTTTAAAATTTTTGTAAATATTTTTTTGTTCATATGCTTTTGTTCATGCTTTCAAGACAGAACATTTTATAAATTTATTAAAGAGGACCTATGATGCTTTTTGACTTTTATGACCTATAAACGTTGTTATGATGATTCATAGTCATGCTTAACCATACTAAATTATCAAATAATGACTTACATGCATTTCGAAGTATTCCCTGCTGACCGTCTGGGGTGTCTGTGCAGAGCACTAAACACTATTCTAGCCAGTCGAGAAGTCACGTCTTCAAAGCGGTCTACCCTTTCATAATTTGTGACGTCGCATAAAGATTTGTGACGTGACCACGCGGATGTTTCCATGTATGGTAATGCTGTCACTTCCCTGTTCGCGTCTGCCTCGCGCCCTTACGCGCCCCACACACATCCTACCTCTACTGCGCGTCTACCTCGCGTCTGCGTCTGACTTTTGGTCACAGACTGTGAAATCAACGAAGAGCGAGCACACATCCAACCTCAGACGCACTGCTGAGGCGCGTCGGAGGCACGTCTGCAGCGACGCTCCCCTTCACCTCAGGAGGCTCGCCTATTTTTTTCTGAGAGCAGCGCGTCTCTCTCGCGTCTCTGTGCTTTAACTGATAGAGAAATAGATGCTGACAGTCACACCAGCAGCATTCACTCTAGTTACACGTTTACCCGGTGTGTTTATTTCAAAATAAAACATCCCTCAGTCGTATACGCAAATAATCCCTTTATTTCACGATTTAATTGTGCAATCAAAATCCGAGGGATTTAAAACCTAATTTTCAATTAGTTCTGGCATTTCATTTTTGGATAAATGACACATATAGAGATCCAATATAGTGAAGAAATAAAAAAGATCATGATGAACGCAACAGTTTTCCGTTGCTCTATCTGTGTCTACGGCCTTCTTCTTCCCCGACCACACCCCCCCTCTCTCTGATTTTTGAAATACTATGCTGAGAGTCGCATTGACTTCATACTGGCATCTTTCGCTGTACTTTCACCATTTCCTGGTGTGTCCCCTTCAAAATAAAACTTCCAACAAGCGAAAATATGGCAAAAAAAAAGAAAAAAAATGACAATGGGGCGCACGGATTACTGTCCAGACTCAATATAAATCATATGCATCATAGATGACATGAAAGAACTTCATTTTTAATGGGAATTATCTATGAAAACTCTATGTAGAAAGATAGGGCTTTTAGAAGCAGCGCTGCAGCAGCAGCTGCTGAGACGTTGCATGTGTGTCCGAGAAAAGTCCGAGAGAGGCAGCAGTAAGGTAACGCGACGCGCTCCAGAGGTAGACGCAGGATGTGTGTGGGGCGCGTTATAGGTCCATGCTCGCGCTTCCCGCCACTGAAAGTGTTCCGGAAGGAAGGTAACCAATCACAACGGAGTGGGGTTTGCAAGAGGGGGGGGGGAGGGTAGCGGAGATGGCCGATGCACAGGCGGAGGGAGCGGAGATTGCCGAAGCACACACACTCAAGTGTTGACAGGACGTGCTGGATCGCCAAAATAAGAGAAAGAGCTTCCCGAAAATCTACATAGTTTTTTGTGATGTGATTCGTGTCAGGTTGCTCTATTGCAGTGTAAAACAAGAAATTAAGACCAGAAAAGTAGTATAATAGGTCCTCTTTAAGAAATGCCCAGAAATGTATTATTGCACTTCTATAAAAGTCGGGGTAATCTCAACTATACTGTTACGTATAAAAGTTTGAATTAAATATGTGTAAATATTTTCAACCTTTGATTCAGTCATTATTCAATAAAAGTAAAAAGTTAGTATGGTTAGAAAAATACAAGTTTTTTGTTTTGCTTTTAAGAACTTCTGGATTTTTGCAATTAATTTTGGATGTTTATAATCCGTCATTTTGTAAAATCGTTACATCTTATGTGTTGTATATGGGTTTTTTTTACACCAAAGACCATAAAATAAATAACTTTTTTTTAACTATTTCTTGAGTGAATCAATAAATTTGACAAATATCAGACTGAAAATAAATAAATAAATGTTTCTTAAGAAGCACTTTCTTTCACTCATTTAAATATAATTCAACAGGAACTATAATAGCCTATGAATATTTAAAAACACTAACAAGTCATTCTGATGAATACATAATCTAGTCATCATCATCATCATCTGTAATATCCATTTTTACTTTTTACCTAACATTTTATCCAATGTTTTTTTTTCACTAATTTAGCACCACCTTGAGGACAAATCAAAAACGTCAGGATGTAAATGACTGGAAACTGTTGTCTGTCTTTATTGTAATGTATTAATTAAACCACAAGATGGCGCTAATGTAATAACAATGAGGGAAAGGTAACAGGTGATGTACTGGTTGGATCCCCAGCACTGGACAGGAGGGTGTTAGTAGTAAAACTAGTGGTGGCTGCTATTACATTTATGGTGCCCACCGCTGTACTATGGCTGACCCTGTGCTCTGGAGTGTGGTGACTTGAGAGGGGATATAAGAAAATACTAATTTCAATGTAGCAATTGACTTATAAAGTATAAAGTGTATAGTTGAGCTTGTGGAAAAAAAACACGCTCTTACAAAAAATATACGCAGTGGCCAAACAAGAGAATATTGAGGCAACACATGGGAAAGGATATGCATGAGCTAAAGTTGAACCATTCATTGTGTGTGTGTGTGTGTGTGTGTGTGTGTGTGTGTGTGTGTGTGTGTGTGTGTGTGTGTGTGTGTGTGTGTGTGTGTGTGTGTGTGTGTGTGTGTGTGTGTGTGTGTGGAGCCTGTTGCTACATGCTCTCAGGGCGGCTTTCAAACAAGTCAACCAACCATGAAAAGGAACTAAATAAAATCACATACACACACACACACACACACACACACACACACACACATATGATGATTTATTGAACTGGCCTGAGTGGCATAAACCCCAAAAAGTCAAGTGATACTCATAGATTTGCAGCTATATCATATGATAATAACCTTATACAATGTGATATAAAGGTGGAGTCAGCGATTCTGGAGAACTCTTGTTGTCAAAATCACTTGTTGTCAAAATCAGTGAATATCTCCTCCCCATCCGCTACCTGTCTACTTAAAAAAACTTTAGTAGTGAAGTCAGCCCCTAGGATTATACATTTACATATGGACAATGAAATACACATGTTACAATGTGTGTAACTTTTTTTTACCATATTTGAAATTTGTATATTTGAAATTTCTAGGTCATAACCATAGATAGTATACAGTCACTCTTCACCATTATATGAAAATACCTATACTTCCCTACTATTTAGTATGCCAGAAAAAAGATTTAGGGTGTCCCAAATACATTCACATCAATTGCAGTATACCAAAAATACCTAGATGCCCCAGCCCACTAACTCCAATAGCATTTAGCTAAATTTGTCTTTATTCTTGACATTTCTCGACATAATGAAAACAAAATCTTCCTTATCTGATTTTTTTCTCTCCTGTGGCCCTAAAACTCTTCTGTGCTTTAGTATGTAGTGTAGTAAAAAGAAAGAGTATGTGAATTGGAACGCAGGGGTAGTGTGTATATGTAAACTATAATGAATCATCAACTGTCTTAAGGCGTTCTCTAACAAGGAAGGGCTTCATCCAAAATAAGACATTGTCATTGTCCCAATTACTCACTGTCCAATGGGTGTGGTTGTTCAACTTTTAACCCATTTAGTCCAACCAGACATTCAGGTATTTCACATGGTGTGCAAGGGGTACTGTGTGTGTGTGTGTGTGTGTGTGTGTGTGTGTGTGTGTGTGTGTGTGTGTGTGCATGTGTGCAAGGAGTACTTTTCCATCAACTCATCAGTCATTTAAAGGTGGAGTCAGTGATGCTTGTTGTCAAAATCACTTTTAGTCAAAATCAGTAAATATCTCCTCACGATCCGCTACCTGTCTGTACTGTGTGTATGCACCGAAAAAAATCCAATTTTAATACACAGCATAGGCTCTGTAAACAGGCATTTTGCTAGCTATGGTATGGTGGGCCCCCTTTGTTTACATTCATGTACTGCAAATATTAAAAAGTTAAACATATTTGTGTTATTGGCTGATATAAGCACTAAAGTGTCTATACTACAATCTTTTTTTTTTTTACCGTAGTAAGAGACTTGAACTGTCACACACATAAGTGGCATTACATTGGTGCATATATCTTTTGGAAAACAGACACGCCTCCTCAGAAGCTAAGTCTGTGTGTGTGTGTGTGTGTGGGGGGTAGGGGGGGGTATTACTGTGTGTGTGTGTTACTGTTAAAGGAGTGTGCCACCGTGCGTGCATGCCTGCTTGTGCATGTGTGTTTGAGTGTGTGCGTGTGTGGATGCCTGGTCGTCTGTCTGTATGTCTGTCTGTGTGTTTGTGCGTGCATGCTTGTCTCTCTCTGAGTGTGTGTCTGTCCGTGTGTGTGTGTGCGCGCGCATGCTTGTGTGTGTGTGTGTGTGTGTGTGACCGCACCTGTAAAGGGTGTGACTTCAAACTTGTCTCACAAACCAAACTGCGACCGGTTTTCAGACGCCTGCCTGCGATCCTGTGTGAGTGACATAAACCAAAGTAAGTGCATTTCTTTACCACGATTATCTATCATTCAGAAAAACCTAGATTTATTTCAGAATAAAAGCATATAATGGTGAAATGAGCTTTTTTAAGTATGTGATAATTGTTAGTAGAGATTCGTAAGCATTTTATTTTGGTGTTGACATAAAAAAGTTTGCAACGGACAGTGATTTGAGGCGAGACACCGCAGGCTAAAACATTGTATACTTTCCATAATCATCCTTAATGGATTGGATTTATATAGCGCTTTTCAAGGCACTCAAAGCGCTTTACAGGGTTCCATCCTTAGCACTATACTGAAGGTTAATACAGAAGAATTTGTTCATATGTTGGTAATTATCTGATTAACAATAGTCTAAGTTATGATACATTTTCTTAAAAAAACATGCATAAAAGGCATTTTTTAAGACATGTACATAGTATTTTTTTTTCATTTATAAAATTTAAAAAAGGCTTTATCTAAAATCTGAGAAATAATTGTGTTGATGTAAGTAATCAACGGGCAAGGTTTCATGATGATATCTATGAGGTAGAAGTGTTAACCCCATTCACCTGCAGTGTCTCAATTTAATGTGAAGCCTATAGCCCTTGTTTTGTTTGCTGTAGCAGTCAAACAAAAATCTCACCGGGCCATTATGTGTAAGCAGCAAGACTTACTGTAACTTATTTTTCATTATTATAATTTTTTTCAACAATTTTTATTGGGGCCTTTGAAAGATAAAAATTAAGCTGAAAAAAAACATTAGGGTGAACATATAATTCTTGATAAAAACATATATAAACATGTGCATTTTATACATTTTTCACACATAAAATTAATAAATATATATAAATAAAAAATTAAATAAAAATAAAAGCAGGAAAAATAGCTATTATTTAACATCATTGCATTTACTTTTTTTTAACCATTTGTCATATATATATATAATGATTATATAGCCTACATAAAAAAGAAAAATAGTAATTATTGAACATAATAATAATATTTAATTTAATTTGTAATGCACTTTACATTACTAGAATCTCAAAGTGCTACAGAGAAGTAAAATAAAAAATAAAAATAAACTAGTATGTTATAGGCTCATTGTCATCACTGTATTTACCTAGTATTTTTCTCATATATAATGAATGAATATTTATATAGAAAAGAAAAGTAGTTATAATTAAACATCACTGTATATTTATTTACAGTATTTACCTTGTTTATTTCACACAGCGTCTCCAGCTATCGTCAACATGCCTGAAACCGCCGAGCACCACTCCGTCACCATGACAACCAACCGCAACTGCACCATGGAGATCACCAACGTCAGCTCCACGTTCTGCCTCGTCAACCCGAAGTAAGAATCACTACGACACAGTTTAAAGGTGCAGTGTGTAGAATTTTGGGTTTTATTTCCTAGCAGATTTTGTAGAAAGTAATTATAATATCCATAAGTACATTTAATTTAGTGCATAATAGCTGATTTTTTTTTTTTAACTATTATTTTTTCCCTTAGAAAGGGTCTCATATATGTCCATGTTTCTGCATATTTTGGACCAAGGCCTAGTGCCGCCATCTTGAAAGTGTCATAGTTGGAATGTCATCAGGTGCATTGTATAAAATTTAGAATTGTCCTTGTCCTTGAAGGCCACTGTAGCTTCTGTTATTATTCTAAAGGGGTGGGGTTACCCAGGGAGTGTTGCATTCTAGAACTTTGTAGCACTTTCTTGATGATGTCATATTACACACTGCACCTTTAAAGACCCCCATACCCCCCAATTTCATTTGGAAATAAAAATCCTTATTTCTATGTTTCTAAAGGCAGGCTAGTAAGGTGTAAAATGTGTTTGCCTTTGCTGCACCTAATGAAGAAACAACACAATTGTAAACTAACCACGGTGTAAGACATATGTTTAAAAATGTGTAGGCCTAAATGCTATGCTGCATATTCAAGAAGAGGCTAGGAGGGAATCATCACAGTATACCCACTACAAAAAAAATAGCCTTCACCACTGTGTTTAACTTATTCTAGTTTATGAACTGGATTACTCTTTTGTGTATGAACCACAGTGATACATATTACCGTAATATAGCCTACCTGGAACGTAAGGCAAAGCAAGGCAAGGTTATTTATTTCTATAGCACAGTTCAGACACAAGGCCATTCAAAGTGCTTTACAGGGCCATGAAATACATCAAGATTAGACATTAGAAATTGCATTTAAGAGATAGTAAAAAATACATCAAGATTCAAGATTAGACATAATCAAATGTGCAAATGTACATCCATCCATCCATGCACTATTACCAGTATTGCAGCATTGGGAAATAATAATATTTTTATTTATTTTTAAACATTTGCATAAAAATCAGTATGGTCAGCTTATAAAGTAGCCTACTTTATGATTATGTATTAAATGTGCTCAGAGGAACTTCCAGTTCATGTTCATTATTGCGCCCCCTTTGGACAAAAGTGGTAGTGTTTTTACTATGGCAGCTGTTGTTCCTGGGTAAGCGTATAGTATACCCATGACAAAGGTATTAAGAAAAACTATATAAAAATAGCATTCTTTACACTGATGGTCTCGTTTTCTGTTACATTTCCTTTATAATCATCAGAGGGCCAAATTTGACTGTTTCAGAAATATTCAAAAGTTCCTCCTAGCACCTTTAATATCTTCTTGTTAGGGTAACTTTATTTTTTTTTATGTGTTGTTTAACCATCTTATAAGTCACACAAAACATGACTAATAAACCCATCGTCTTCTACCTATCCAGGGTCTACATGGAGAGCGGTTTTGTGAACAGCCCTCCACAGCCGACCGTGCGAACCACCAAGACCGAGGTTTGTTCCTTCACCAAGGACGACAACACGGCTTCGGGCGCGGTCGGGGTTCTGACCTACGAGCTTTTCGACATGCGCAACGGCCACTGCAACGAAATAATGGCCATCATGTTCTCCGTGCCTTTCGACTACACCTTCTACAAGAACTGGCTCGGCGTGGGCATTTTCGAGCACACGCGAGCCTGCGACGACAAGCTATACGACCACATGTACAAGGGCAAAGATTTCACCAACTTTGTGCGCGAGGAGGCGACTGGTTCGGGGGTTAAATACGGCGGTAGGATGCTCGACGTGAGAGCTTGCATGTCCGACGAAGGGAGGGCGATTGTTAAAGTGGAAGTGTACGACAAAATGGGCAGATAAACGAGTATGTGTGTGTGTGTGTGTAGAAGTGTTGTGAGATGGTAACACTTTACAATAAGGGTACATTAATTAACTGTTAATTAATACTTAGGTAATGCTATCAACGGTTAGGTAATGCTTATTAGGCATCAACTAACTATTATTGCTTGGTACTTAATGGTTAGTTAATGGTTGATTAGGCATTAACTATACGCTTGGTTAAGTAATGCTTAAGCTTACTGTTAAGTGTGACCTGTGAGATTATAATGGAATAATAATGGAATATGAGGAATACCAGATTTTCATGAAAGCGCACATACAATTTGTCTATCAGTCAGTCATGCCATGTGCTCTCTGTATGGGTGCTTTGAATCAATAAAAAACAATATAATGGAATTTTTTTGGTCCTTCAATTTTTTTCAATGTTTTTATCTTTAATTTGCATCAACACATATTTGTATCCACTGTCAATAGATAGGAAAATGAGTGTCTTAAAGGTGCACTGTGTAGCTTTGAGGGGTGTCAGAGAAGTGAACATTGTCTAAGATACAATTCTCATAACTGAATAAACAAACTTTCCTCACAGGGAAAATGTGATCCCTGGAACACTGTTTGAAGTTAGAAAGCTTCCTGAAAAGTTACTGTTTCACTGTTGTTGTTGTTTACAGCAGCAGGGCCCACAGTTTGGTTTACAAACTTATTCTAGTCTTGTGTTTGGTTCCATGTTCTTCAAAATCATTTAATTTGTGATGATAGAATTATTCAATACTAAGAATTACATGTAGAGAAAATATGTTTTGTAAACTACAGGGTTCGTACAGCTTTTTAAGAGTAAAATTCAAGCACTTTTCCAGCACTATCAAGATAACATGTCAACTTTTTCAAGGAAGACGAAGCTGTAAATATACAGTATATAAATAAACGCTTATGATTTCATACATTGCCTTATCTGTAAAATGGGAGTGTTCATATAATGTATATGGACAATCACCAATTTGCAGTATGGCCCTAAGGAGACCTTTATCAGTTTAGTTCATATGCCCAAAATGACCATCAATCAGGTTAATAACAACATGACTATACAGGTGATACTCATATTATTAGAATATCATGGAAAATGAATTGGAATTGAGGCCAGAATTCATTCAAAAGGGGCCCAAACCACGTACTGAGTACAAATCGATGATTATACTTTATATAGGGCCGACAGTAATATTAAAATGTTCAGAGATTTTGAACTTGGGGTTTTCATAAGCTGTAAACCATAATAAATACAAGTATAACAAATGAAGGCTTGAAATATCTCACTTTACATGTAATGAGTATATAATATTTTAGTTTCACCTTTTAAGTTGAATTACTGAAATAAATGAACTTTTGCACGATATTCAAATTTTTCGAGTTTCACCTGTAGGCCTACTTGAGCAATATCACATGAGATGGAGCATATTGTCACTATATCAGTGCTGCTGTGATTCAGTTGAAAATGCCATAATGATAATCAATAGGTCTAGATGTAGGAAATGGTTACTAATTAATAACTTATTTCACACACACACACACACACACACACACACACACACAGGCCCGCCGACACAAATGGCTGGGCCCCTGAAAACCTCCTGTCAATGGGCCCCCCTTACTCATACTTCACTTGTATCAATCTGTGTGTGTGTGTGTGTGTGCGCTCATCCCTAAATAAACACATACATGTATTTGTAGATAGACTAACTATCTTATCAACTAGGGACATGCAGCGAGAGTTTGGGGAACAGTAGCTCAAGTGAGAAAAAGGACTCTTTTGTGATTATTATACTGTATATGTTTTTAAAAATAGTAGCACATTTCTGACTTACTTACCAATTTATTGTAATACCCTAAAACTCACACAATTGCTTAATATTCAACAGATTTTTACAAAATAACATTGGTTTTCTTGAGTATTCACTAGGTTTATCACAGGAGCAGGCAACAACAAAGGACACTATTACAGACATTGCCTATGCTGCGGGCCGCCCCTGAGGTGCAGTAAAGAACTGGTCAGACATCCTTATGGTGTGACACCTGGGTCTGGTTGTCTATGCAGTATGTTCAGTATGTGACATGAAACTCATGGAAAATTTTTCAAATTGTACCTGGCTGCTGGCGTCAACCTGAAGACATAGATCAAAGACTTTGGACCTTATTGTCCCCTAAGGGAAATTCTTTAACACAAAAATGTACGTTAAGAAATTTAAACCTGTTTGTAGACTTAGGAAAACAACAGAGTAATTACCTTGTCAACTTTATAAGAATGTTTTCTGTTTTACCTGAGGGGTCCAAATACTTTTCACAATTCATAGAATAACACCCAGACACAAGTAGCAGGACGACTCAGGTAAAATAATCCAGCCAAAACTGTACAACAATATATCAAAACCAAATTTTGTAACCATATGGCACAAAAAAGTAAAGGAAATGTATACATTAAAAAACTACATTTATCTGATATGGAGACACCTGAATTAATCAAGGAAATAATTTTACTGTAACTCAAACTTAAAAAAGCTCTTCAAGACTAGATTGTTTTTTGAGAGTTCAAATTAAATGAAGGCTGGGCTGAAAGATTCTAAAATTCCTGGGAGAACAAATTGATATTTATTTTTTGATTAACACATTACTATAACTAGGTGGGAAGCCAACAAGGCATATACTGTATAAAGGGTCAAATTATAAGTTATACAAGTTACCTGGCCAGCCTCCATTCCCCCTCAGCTCAGTTTTGTGGTACCCAGTCCACCTGCCCTGGGTAAGGGTGGGGGAGTATGTTATGATGTCTAAAAGGCAAAGCTAATCTCTAGCGAACACTTGGCGAATGTTTGTTTATGTTTACTAACCACGTTAATATGTGTCTCTCAGAGCCAGTGCCCCGCCTAGCCCGTTCCCCGAAATGTCAAAATCGTAAATATAAACAGCTAATGGCTCTGAGCCAGGCTTTTTAAAATTGGTGTTAGCGACTTCTTTTCAGCGTGCCATGCACACAGGACGGACATGAAGCAGAGGGTAGCAGAGGAGTAGATATTTGCATTTTACCCAAGTTACAATATTTAAAATGTTTGTTTTGTCGTTATGGTTGTGCAAGTTTTAAATGGTTATAGTGAATATTTCTGTTAAAAATAATGTTAGGCTCAGTTAGGTTCTTGGCCTCTGAAGACCATGGGCCCCCCAAGGGCTGGGCCCTAGAAAGCTTTCCCACTTTCTACCCCTTATGGGCGGCCCTGCACACACACACACACACACACACACACACACACACACACACACACACACACACACACACACACACACACACACACACACACACACACACACACACACACACACACACACACACACACACACACACACACACACACTACATGTAAGAATAACAAAGGGCAAATACAGCCTTTGCAGCCCTTTTTTCCCCGGGCTGAATTATAACAATATGTATAAATGTATGCCTGGATATTATATATTTAAATACATTCTTGAGCTTGTGTATGACCAGACATTTTCAATATTGCTAGGTTTCCAGATTACAGTTTGTGTATGTTGGTGTGTTGCCAAAAAGTGATCCTCCCAAAACGGTCTTTCAGTCAAATAAAAAAAGGTATTTAAGCCAATATATGTCCATGATTTCAGAACGTAAATGGGACTAAGTGGGCTCTGGTCCAATAAAGCATCAGTACAAATATGGCGACATAGCGTTAACATGCTGAGACTGTGGACTGAAATCACTTGACAGCAAAGACCGTTCTCGACTTCGACAACTTCACAAAATTAAAATGTTGGATCTTGGTTCTGTAACTAATCTCACTAAAGTGTGACTAATGGATTAGGTTATAGGCCTACAACTTGTTATGGGAGCTGCATCGAGCTAACCCCGCTGAGTGTAACATCACGTCACAATGAAGTAACCCCCAAGCTTACGTTATCTAGCTAACAACATGGATTTGGAGCAATACACTATTGAGAACTAGCTGGTCAGCTAATTGCTAACGGTGTTGAGCATCAATTTAGCATGCTATTTACTTGTATCAACTAGTCAATAACACATACAAACTCGGGATTTGGTGCAATTTACAAAAAAGAACACGAATGAACAGTCATCCAGAGTGACATTGTCCGATAAGTTTTAACGAAAAAAAATTCTAAACTGATTTACCTTTGGCATGACTTCTAAGTGCCGATTCCCCCATTGTGTAGCCTGCTACAGCTGGAGGTACTTTTTGCAGCCGTACAGTAGCCTATGCCTGCCGGTTATTAGGGCCTCGTCATAACCAAATGGAAACGGATATCTGGTATGGTAATCGGGAGCAATAGGTCCATGAGCAGCGACTCGTGGTTCTGGATAATTCCTGGAGCGATCGCCAGGTGTGGCGCGTGCGCCAGGAAAGAAAACAAGGGGAGCAACTGCACTCGTGCATACAAGACGGTGGCGAAGAAAACATTGCGACAGATTTTTTTTTAAATTTACATAATAAAAACATTAGTTGAATTACGACACTGGTCAATAAAGAGAAAATCCAGCATTTTCCAGCACAGTGTTCAGATCTCAAGCACATTTCAAACCTTGAAAACACTCGATTGAAAATCAAGCATTTTCCAGACTTTCAAGCATCTGTACGAACCCTGAAACTAACTGCAGGCTCTGTGAGTGTAAACAGATCCCCCTCCTCTGAAACTGCACAGTGTTGTTGTTTACAGCAGCAGGGCCCACAGTTTTCTGCAGGCTCTGCAAATGAAACTGCATACTGCACCTTTAAGTTGACACAGCCATTGTACGTAAGAGTATTAGGTTTATTTAAAGCTGGAAAAATATTGACAGATTCAAACTTATGGGATCAATAACTCATAAGTAAAACGGGTTATTAAAACACAAATCTTTGCTATGGTCATAAGGCAGACAGACAGACAGACAGACAGACAGACAGACAGACAGACAGACAGACAGACAGAGAGACAGACAGACAGACAGACAGACAGACAGACAGACAGACAGACAGACAGACAGACAGACAATGGGCTACAACCTCATTTTGACTGAAAGACTCTAATAACTGCACTGTATCAGAGTGAAGGGATTGAATATTTTTCTCTTGGGTGTTTCCTCTTTGTTGACGGTCCCTGTGCTCTCGTCTCACAGCCCGCACACACACACACACACACACACACACACACACACACACACACACACACACACACACACACACACACACACACACACACACACACACACATAGAGAGCAATGTTATTAGTGGAGCTAAGAGGACGTCTGCTTTCAGTCAAAAATTTGGTTGTAGCCCATTTGTCTGTCTTATTAAAATAGCAAAGATGCATCGGCTATTCAGTGCATTTTATACTTGTGAAAACAGTGAAAGCTAAATCACACCCTCACAGACATTAAAGGCCTACTTCACCGGTTTGAATCTGAAGGTGTATTGAATTCTGAGATCCTATGTAGTATAAATGTGCAAAAAAAATTAAAATCGGTTCATCCTAGCCTGAGAAAAGGCAGAAAGAGTGTTTTTTTTTTCTCTTTCTGTGATGTCACGAGAAAGAGAAATATAGGGTTAAAAAAAACACTCTTTCTGCCTTTTCTCAGGCTAGGATGAACCGATTTCAATTTTTTTCGCACATTTATACTACATAGGATCTCAGAATTCAATACACCTTCAGATTCAAACCGGTGAAGTAGGCCTTTAAGGTGTGGTGAACAAGGAGAGACTGTGAGGTGAGATCATGTCCCGCAAATGTGAACAAACCGGCTTCTGTCAAAATAAAATGCATTTATAAAAACAAAAGAGTAAAAGTCGGTTACACCCTGTCTAACACGGCTCTGCCTACATTTCTCAGACAAAAAATGTTGAGACGTTGAGTAACACACACACACACACACAGGTAGGCGCACGCACACACACACACACTTGCAGGCACACACACACGCACACTTGCAGGCACACACGCTCGCAGGCACGCGCACACTTGCAGGCACACACACACTTGCAGGCACACAGGCACACACACACACACACACACACACAGGCACAGGCACACACACACACACAAACACACACAGGCACAGGCACACACACACACTTGCAGGCACACACACACAGACGCACGCAGACACACACACACTCGCAGGCAGGCACACACACACACACACACACACACACACACACACACACACACACACACACACACACACACACACACACACACACACACACACACATAAGGTGCGGTGCTGTGGGTGGAGACAGTTCAGTTTTGGGTGTGATTCAGGTGTCACTCTTTTCACAAACAAGAAAATCCGAAGGAGTGTTTCCAACCACTGTCTCAAAATCTGACATTTTCCCGAGCAAGTAACAACACACCTACGCTCCACACAGGTAAGCCAGTTTATTCCCATATATTTAGTCAATTATCATCTTATATATATTATATTATTATTATTATAGACACTGTAGACATCTGTACAGCTCTGGAAAAAATTAAAGAGACCACTCCAAATGTTCAGTGTCTCTCGTTTTACTATTTATAGGCATAATGTTTGAGTAGAATGAACATTTTGGTTTCATACTATAAACTACTGAAAACATTTCTACCGAATTCACAATAAAAATATTGTCAGTTAGACCATTTTCAATAAGTAATGTAGAGATGAAGATTTAAGAAAAAAACAGACTGGTCTCTTCATTTCTTCCACAGATGTATATATCTCTTATTATAACTACTGTAGACATCTGTATATGTAAAGGGAACTGCGCTTGTACATTGTAACACAGTTTGCATTTCGTTAACAGTGACATCATGAGTGAATCCGCAGAGGCAATGGCTGCTAACCTCAAAAGCAGCAGGAATGTCACCATCGAGATCACAAACCTCACCAAGTCCTACTGCCTGGTCGACCCCAAGTGAGTGCAAAGACAGTGATCTAAAGAGTTTACCGTTTAGATAAAGAATGCATGTGTAATTTGCTTGACTGTTAAAAAACAATAAAAAATTAGGGACAATTTTTCAAGGCAAAATGTCGGCATTTTTCCTTGAAACTTTAAAGGGGCACTGTGTAACTTTGGGTGTGTCAGATAAGTGAACATTTTCTAAAGGAATATTCTCATAACTGAATAAATTAACTTTCCTTGCACGGCCCACAGTTTGGTTTACAAACACATTCTAGTCTTACTTGTCAGATTTAGTTCTGAATAATGATGATAGATTTATTCAATACTAAAAATGTAGAAAAAAATATGTTTTGTAAACTAACTGCAGGCTCTGCAAATGTAAACAAATCCTCCTCGTCTGAAACGGCATAGTGCACCTTTAAGAGTTTTAGTTTTAGCCTTAAAACCAAAAAAATATATAATGCAGAGTTTCCTTTTCAATCTAGTTTTAGCCCCTATCTTTTATTCCTTTGCTCTGTTTTTCTTTCATTTTTAAAATGTTACCCTGTTTGCATAGAGACAGTGCATAACGCGTCATAATCTGAGGCCACGCCCATCGTGGGGGAAAACAATTCACAGCGCTCCATTCACTTTATATTGAATGCTACCCGTATTCGGCAAACAAACTTAATAAAAAACGTAATACGACATGACTTTCACAAATACACGTTACTTTCTTTAAAGCCACGGCTCTTGTCTGTCTATACGAGCTGTTTTGGTGAAAAAGTATTGAGTAATTTTCAATATCGAGACAAAACTCTTGACTAATGTATGCTGAATGCTAGGCTAATGTTAGCCTTCTGCTGTAGGCTAACCATAGGCTAACCCTCACGGACGGGAAAAAACACCTCAATATTGAAAATTACTCAATAGTTTTTCACAAAAACAGCTCGTATGGACAGACAAGAGTCGTGGCTTTAAAGAAAGTAACGTTGTTTTCTTAAATGGATGTTCGATTACGTTTTAATTAAGTTTGTTTGCAGAAGACAGGTATTTTCAATACAAAGTGAATGGAAACGGTTTTCAACGGTCTCCCCCACGATGGGTCCGACCCGGTCCGACCGGACAAAAACACCTCAATATTGAAAACTACTCAATTATTTTTCACAAAAACAGCTCATATAGACAAACAAGAGTCGTGGCTTTCAAGAAAGTAACGTTTTTTTCTTAAATGGATGTTCGATTACATTTTAATTAAGTTTGTTTGCAGAAGACAGGTCTCCTTCAATACAAAGTGGATGGAGCGCTGTTCAATGTTTTCCCCCAAGATGGGCGTGGCCTATTTCATGCACTGTCTCTATGGATGAATTGTGGTTAACATACAAGTGCAGCTTTAGTAAACAACACGCCAAGTTTGCAAAATAATGTCCCTATTCATTATCTATCATTTTAGCCTCTATTTTTAACCCTCTGCTTTCTGTTTATTTGCCCTTTAAAAATGCAAAATAACATCCGCATTCATAATCTTAATTTAGGTCTTTTTTTAAAATTCTGCATTAAAAAAAAATAATAATAATTGTTTTGCCTTTTTTTTATTTAAATTAATTTTTATTAATTTTTTTAAACAGGGTCTTCCTTGAGAACGGAAACTGCCACAGCCCTCCCCAGCCGACCGTGCGCCCGCTGAAGACGGAGGTGTGTTGCTTCAGTAAGCCCAAAGCCAAGGCCACGGGGTCGGTCGGCGTCATCACCTACGACCTCTTCGAGAGGCAGCACAACGCCGCCCGGGAAAAAATCGCCATAATGTTCAGCGTCCCGTACGATCAAAACATGTACAAGAACTGGCTGGGCCTGGCCATTTACCCGCTAGACAAAGAGTGCGACGAAAAATTGTACAAGGAAATGTATTATAACAAGGAGCAAGTGGGGTTTGTGAGGGAGGAGGCGCATGGGTGTGGGCTCACGTTTGAGGGAGGGAGTCTAGACATCAAGGCCACTATGTCCCCCATGGGTAGGGCCATGTGTAAGGTGGAGATATGGGACAAGCTGTTCACCCATGCGATGAACCAACAGCATCACTAGTTTAATTGATAGACAAGTGCTTTAGAAGTTGAGATTTTTGATTCAGAGTATTGAAAAAAAAAACTCAGACAATTAACAACATATGAACAAATCCTTCTGTAATAACCTTCAGAATAGTGCTGAGAATGATTATGGAAAGTTTAGTTGATGTAAGTGCTTTAGAAGTTGATGGGTATTGAAATAAAACTAATGTTGAGATAATGGCCGTTAAAGATGGTCGTATAGGATAAATATACAGACACAGACAGACAAGGTTTAGTCAAATACACACCTGAATGTACATTTTGGAGCTTTGATTTATACTAGTATGAAAGAAGACATGTTATGGAAGCAATATACTCTAAATTGCATTTTCTCATTTTAAGTTAAAGTTGCTGTGTTTAGTGGGAGATGTTTTAAGCCCTTTGTTAACTTGTGCTACTGTACCATCCATCTTGAAAATGCAATAAATTCATATTAAGTCTGGTATGAAAAAACATGTGTCTTAGTGATCATTACGAGAACAAAAAAATTCATTTTCAGCATGTTTTTTAAAAACAAAATGTCTCATAAATCAGACAATTAACAACATATGAACAAATCCTTCTGTAATAACCTTCAGAATAGTGCTGAGAATGATTACGGAAAGTTTAAGTTGAGGTAAGTGCTTTAGAAGGTGAGATTTCTGGTTCAGAGTATTGAAAAAAATAATAATGTTGAGATAATGGCGGTTAAAGATGGTTGTATAGGAGGAATATACAGATGCAAACAGACAAGGTTATTCAAATAAACAACTTAATGTACCATTTATTAATACTAGTATGAAAGAAGACATGTTATGGAAGCAAGATAGACACAAATCTCAAAGGCCTATTTCTCAGTCATCTTTACAACAACATTAAAAGTGTTGGCAAAGTGTCAGAAACTCGAGTCAAACTTGTGGAGCAAGAAATGAGTCATCTCTGCAATGTGTCGAACCATTTAAAGCACACACTTAATTTATTTATAAGCTAACAGGTGCAGGGCCTTACGATGATAAATCTAAATAAATTGTATTAAAAGTGTGGTTTCTGATTTGAAATAAGACCATTGACATAATTTAGTTTAAAAAGAAAAAAAATAGAAAAAAAGCATAAAAGACATGTTATGTTTCAGTGCAGTGAGGTACCGTAGTTTTTTCTAATTACATATATTTTTATTTTTAAATGTTTTATGCTTTATTAGACAGTTTGGAGAGCCAGAGGTGAAATGGGTCAGAGAGGGGAATGACATGCAGAGAACGACCCGGGCTGGATTCTCACCATCTACATGTTTGACACAACGTCGCCACCTAGTGTTCAAACAGTATTTGGTGGCTGTACGACTGGAAGCATTGCGTTATATTCTGGGATGCACTCGGATAAAAAGGAATATTTTTACTCCCCACACCACACCACTGTATAATGTATAACACCACACCACTGCCCAATGTATAAGGTGAATTTACAAGTAAAAAAAAAAAGTATTCTTTACAAACATTGACCAAATATGGAAAATTATAGGAATTATAGGTTTTTTAAATGAATTTTTTTTTAAACCTTTTCACATTTTAAAATTGTGGCTCAGAATAGCATCAGTTGTGTTCCCAGTCAAGAAAGGCAAAAACTACACATGAAAACGTATTATAAATCATATTACAAAAAATAATGTTTGAACAAAGGTGGAGTCAGCGATTCATACACAGTACGGACAGGCAGCAGATCATGAGGAGATATTCACTGATTTTGACAAAATCTTACCGTCCGTCCGTTCGTCTCTGTCTGTCTGTCTGTCTGTCTGTCTGTCTGTCTGTCTGTCTGTCTGTCTGTCTGTCTGTCTGTCTGTCTGTCTGTCTGTCTGTCTGTCTGTCTGTCTGTCTGTCTGCCTGCCTGCCTGCCTGCCTGCCTGCCTGCCTGCCTGCCTGCCTGCCTGCCTGCCTGCCTGCCTGCCTGCCTGCCTGCCTGCCTGCCTGCCTGCCTGTGTCTGTGTATCAGTCTGCTGTGTTGCACTGCTCATAGAACACACTGACCACCGTATTGAACCTGTCCTTCAAATACATCTCCAGCGTTTGCAGAGGCATCCGTTTCACATCAAACCCTTTAAACTGTCTCTTAGCCGTCTGGTCTACCGGCACTATCTCCTCTGTGCTATTCCTATCGTTACGTCCTATAGCTGCGTACGTTGGAAATTCATCTCTCAATTCTTCCGGGAGACTGTTGTTGAATTTGGGACAACAGTAGGCTGACCACATGTACTCGGGCACGGCCACGCGATGGTTTCTAAGCCAGTGATCGTCTTTTCGATACGGGATGACACCGGTGACTATGTAGGCCTCTCCGAGACAGTACGCTGATATGGATTTGTTGACGCCTTGCTCCAGGAGTTCCCAAGGCCCGTCGTTGGAGCCTGCCTGTTAATAAAGGAATTTTTTTTATTAATAATTTTTTTAACGTTATGAATGTTGTTTGTGTCATAATTTGGCACTGAATTGCACTTTTTTTTTCTTGAGCTGTCTAGGCCTATATTTATAAATACCTGTTTGTGTGTGTGTGTGTGTGTGTGTGTGTGTGTGTGTGTGTGTGTGCGCGCATGTGTGTTTGTGCATGTATCTGGATATGTATGTATAGATTACATTTTTTTCTTTTCTTTTTTTTTTTTTTAATATAAATATTTTTTAAAACTGGGAATCGCATAATAACTCTGATATTCCTGTACTTATATAGGCTGTGCAAACGGCAATACATATCCAGAACCTTTGCTCTATTTTTATCTGTATTTATGCTATTTTTACTTGCATGCAAAAAAGCAATAAAACATATTTGAAAAAAAAAGTGCAATCGGCAATACATATCTTGAATTCTTGTTTAATCTTCGTCTGTATTTAAAGCTATAGGACATATTTGAAAAAAAAAAAATCTTAATCTTGCCTTTTGTGGAACTACATTGGTGAGTGTGAAAGTAGCGGCTCTGTCCTCGTGGGTCTGGTGGTGCAGACTGGGGTTGAGATGACCTCTGGAGTAGGTAGAGTTGATGTAGTCCAGTGACACAGCCTGGGACTCTAACACATTCTGATCCACCGGGCCGGGGGGGAAGGGGAGCATACTGCCATTAGCTCCGGGGTACGCCAACTATGGAGACAAAAAGAGATTTAGACTGCGTTCCAAATATCATACTCTTTCTTTTTTCTATTCTGCATACTACATCTGACCATAACAAAGTATAGTGCAGTAGGTCCGGGGTACGCCAACTTTGACATGAGAGAAAAAGGTGGTGTAGTTTTAAAGATGAGTATACTGAAGCCCTAAATGGACATGCCTGTATTTATATATTTTTTTCTATTCCATTCTCCCAGGATCACAATATAATGCTTGAGATAAATTGTCTTTTGACAATTAGTGTATCACAATTAACAACTGGAACATTTCTTGGGCTCTTCTTGGGATTTTTCTGAGCTCATGTCAGGGGGGGCGACACCAGTTTGTAAACGCTGCCATACTGAGAAATACAGAGAGAGTTTTGTGGAGCTGATAATAGGCTTTATCAACTTTGTGTCAACTCGATTGGCGATGAACTGAATGTATATAATGGAGGGTGGAAAGAAAAAGAGATATAGTTTAAGTTGAATAAGTTGTTTTGCTTTAAAATTAACTGAACAAATGAAGCTGTTTGCATTAATGTGGCGTGACTTTGTGTCTAATGAATCTAGAATATATAATCATTTTCACTTTTTGAATACAATTTTGGAGAATTTGAACTTTTCCATCATATTCTGATTATATAATATGCACCTGAAGCAGACCACAATCAGTCTCATGGTTAATAATAAAAAGAGGACACAACATTCTATGTCTGTGCCACTGAGAGTTGACAGACAATACACATGAGAGACACTTCTCCTTCTCTGGGGCTCGTTTCCTCTTTCACTTCAAGGATAATGTGGTGAAAAAACACATTACATAACTGATGCTGAAGTGTGTATGTTAGAATATACAAAAGGAATAATATTATAATAGAACATTTGGAAGAATAAGTGTAAACAATGACAATAACATTGCAAATTACCTCAGACACACAAAGTTGCACAACATATCTATTGCTCTAGCTGGGACAACACTACAATACAATATTGCTTCTTCTTTTAAAGAAATCTAACCAAGTACATTTTCACTTGTTCTATTAGCAATTAATAAGTGAAATACACTTTTTAATGCTATATTTTTTAACGTATCTTTCAAGAGGCGTTTTCCAAAGGGTGGGCATTATTCATCTTCATCATCAACATTATTATTAGACTCACGGTCCATTTAAAAGACATTATCCTACAATACAAACACTTGAAAACACACAAATACATTAGAATACCGAATGAAACTGTGAATTAGACAACAACACAGTGCAAGGGCGTAGGATTATATAGGGACGGTAGGGTCCCGACCCTACCAAAATCCAGCCTCTACACGTAGTCCCTACCAATAATACACCCGCTGTCCGTATTGTTTATTATAGTACACAAAGGGTTAAAAATCAGTCTCTGCTAGAAGTCCCGCCTCTAAACAACTATCGCGCTTTGATTGGCTGTAGCGGTTTCCCGCAAACCTATATTCAACCTGATTGGCCGTCCCCGCTGTCACTCCATCTGCTTGTTCAAAAAAAAAAAAGCTACCGGCAACTTGCTAGTCCCAGACAGGAGGAGCAACAGGACGCCTCAGCTAATATCTGCATCTGCGAGTGTAAGTTCTGCCTTCGGTCACGTCAGCGAGACGGATTTTAATATCAGTGATGTCATTTGCAGTAACACTTATATTTGTGTGTGTTTTATGCTTGTGCGTGCGCGCGCGCTGTGCGTGCGTGCGTGTGTGTGTGTGTGTGTGTGTAGGATGTCGAAGAAACGAAAACTGGACATAAGAGACTTCTTTAGAAGTCAACGTGTAAGTTAATTAAAAGGTTATATATTTTAGAGCCATAACAATACTGATATTGATTATTAGTAAGCATAGGCTATAATGCCAAAGAGATCCGCATTTTAAGGTATAGGCCTACCATTATTTTCATGTTTTATTTGTGTGGAAAGGGAGCAATGGTTTAAAAAAATGTTTTGGGATAAATAAACATTAATTAAATGTAATAACCTTTATTTACCTTCAAGGTTTCCCTCTCATTTACAGTAACAACAAGCACATTGCAGATGCTCATGTGATTTTATACATAGGCCTATATTTTGGGGGAATAAAACATAGCCTAATAATTGTGTGAACATTTTGTCTACCCATGTATGTACCCTAATATATCTGTTCATATGTCATGCATCAACATACTTCTGTCAGGTGACAGTGGAGAGACTGGAGGAGGAGAGGAGGAGAGACTGGAGGAGATAGAGGAGGAGAGGATAGAGAAGGAGAGACTGGAGGAGAGGATAGAGAAGGAGAGACTGGAGGAGAGGATAGAGAAGGAGACAGAGGAGGAGATGCTGTAGAAGATGAAGGAGAGGCTAGAGAAGGAGAGGCTGGAGGAGATGGAAGAGAGGCTGGAAATTCACAGGTGAGGTTCAATAATGATTAATATGTTAGTCATGAGATTCAGCATTGTGTCAAATATTAGTCTGATTATGACCTGAATAACAATAGGCCTATATTGATAGTGTGTTTGCAGTAGTTGCTACCTATAACATTACAGAATGCATATTCTCTTTTGATATTCAGATATGCATTATAAACATGTTAATTAAGTCGATTTATTGATTTTTTTTTTCAATTATCATTGCGAATACAAAAAAAACCTATCAACTTTAGGAAGCACTTTCATATCCCACGGACCCCACCAATGTCCAAATCAAACCTACTCCCTTGACACAGTGTATGGTTTAAGATATCGTCACCTGTGGCTCAAACTTCCATGACGCGCTGGGTCTCTTCCCTTGCGGCGCTGTGTAAACATAACCCGAAAACAACGGCGAGCGCCTCGGTCGACTGTACAGTGTAGCGAAGTGATACTGGTTGAAATAATGTTGACATATCGGTGTTCCTTGCAGACCTTTCGGAGGCCATTGCTTGTGGAAGAAAGACAGACAAGGAGCGAAATCCCCGACGTCAGCTGTGCATAGATACAACAAGCTCCCGGTTAAGAGCGAGACAAGCAGGGTTAGGGCAAAGTTACGGGACATCTCGATGGAGGAATCCAGTTGTTGGATGTCAAAATGTGTGTCATGCCTTTGCGCTGACTCGCAGTGAGATATATAGCGGAGTATTAACATTCTGTTTCCTTATAGACGACACGTGACCTTGTTGTGAAAGCAGAAGCGGTGTGTGTGTGTGTGTGTGTGTGTGGTTGTGTGTGTGTGTGTGTGTGTGTTTGTGTGTGTGTCCCACATTAGTTTCACTTACCCTTTCTCTGTAGGAGAGAAATTAACTGAATTTGCTTGAGTAGGCCTATGTTTTACTTAAAGCTATAGTGCGTAACTTTTTCATATAAATGAATGTCAGTTACATTCTAACTATCGCCAAAAGCAGTTGATACAAAGTCCATTGAGCCTATCAGCTGCACGAAACCCTCTCTGAATTTGCTCAGTATGGCATCGTTTACAAACTGGTGTCACCCCCCCCCCCCACACACACTGGTGCAGGAGCTCAGAAAAATCCCAAAAAGCGCACGAAAGTTGGTTAGTTTATTTTGTAAAATGAAAATATATACTTTTCTTTAATAACTACAGCAGCTTTTATCCCAAGTAGCCTACACACACACACACACACACACACACACACACACACACACACACACACACACACACACACACACACACACACACACACACACACACACACACACACACACACACACACACACACACACACACACACACACACACAGTATGGAGAGATGTCAGAGTGACCTGCCTTTAAGACATTTGGCACTGTTTGGTGCCTTGCTCCGCGGTTACCTTGGCAGAGAACCATATGCAGGACAGAGGGCGGGCTCTCTAGGAAAACGGATTCCCTCTCCTCCCCTTTCGAAACACACACACACACACACACACACACACACACACACACACACACACACACACACACACACACACACTCTAGGAAAACACACACACAAACATCTGAAGTCCATTAACTACTAACTACTCCCCCTTCCTCCCGCAGGACCCTCAATAAGCACACAATAAGCGGGTTTGGTTTAGTTCAGACTTTGGTTTCTTGGCTACACACACATGCGCCAGACTGGGCTTTTACTTGGAGCAAAATAAGGCTGAATAAAACAAATTTTTTCTACACTATCTCAGAGAATTTAGGTAAGTTTCAACTCTTGTGTTTTATGCAAAGCGTTAAGAACTTTAAGTTATGTACATTCTGTGACCTGAAGCCATTTCTGGTCCGTCTGGATTTATTATCTACTAAACCTTGTAACACATGTGCCCTGTGATGCTCAATCAAGCTATGGACATCTTTCTCATAAGGACAACCTGGGCTTTAAGAATATACACACTGCAGTGATGTCAGTTGAATGTCAAAATAGTTATGGGACCATGAAGACACACACACACAGCATTTAAACTCTTTTATACTACTGAGACCTTTTTCAAACCTTCATACTCAGCTATCCAGTTTAGCGTCAGATTTTTCAGCATTCTCACGCATCTTCAGCAGGAAATGCATTTTCTAGTTTTAGGAAATAATCATTTAGGTTTTTAAATGACTTTGCATGATAACTGGAAAAAAAGACTGTTTTGCTTTTCATTAACTTGAGTATTTACTTATGATAACTTCTGCAGGACTATAGCGGTTTGCATAGTTTGTAATGGTATGACAAAGTGGTTGATCTAGTAGGAATGCATGGTGTTGGAGTCCTTTCAATTTTGATGTATTTTCTTTGTTTTTTACTATCTCCTAAATGCAATGTCTGACGTCTAATCTTGATGTATTTCATGCCCCTGTAAAGCACTTTGAATGGCCTTGTGTCTGAATTGTGCTATAGAAATAAACTTGCCTTGCCTTTGAAATTTCTCCACAACAGACATATATAGTATAAAGGTAATTTGACACTTAAAGGGCATGTTTTAGTTTAGTATGTACTTGCCGACTGATGAGATTAGGGACCATAGTAACAAGCATCTGGCAGTTCTTGGAATCTGAGGAAAGGCAAGTTTATCTATATGGCTCAGTTCAAACACAGGCCATTCAAAGTGCTTTACAGGGGGCATGAAATACATCAAGATTAGACATTAGAAAATTGCATTTAAGAGATGGTAAAAAAACAAAGAAAATACATAAAGATTCAAGATTAAACATTAAACATTTAGACAGCGATGTGGAATGGCTGCAATGAAAATGACCTGACTTATATAGTTAGTTTATACATATATAGCCTATTTAACTTAATTAGCCTTATCTTTGAAAGCAACACTTTAGGCACTATACAAGTTAAATATATACATTTACTTCTGGTGTGCAAAGAAATTCATGTAAGGAATGGGGTTTTTGATGCATTTAGATAAATAATACACTAAACGTTGTTGTAATGATGAGAGCATGGGTCATACAGCACTCTTTGCAGGATAGCAATAAGCACAAGCACAACTGACTAGAAATATTTAAAATTGGGTTTATTAAAATTCATTTTTTAAATCTATTTTAATGAGATGATATTGGGTTCATGCAATGCAACATTGTTTTTAGACAAAGCATAAACAAAAAATCTAAAAATATTTTAAATTTTATATTTTTCACAGTGCATTTATCCATTTAAGTGCTCATTTAAAGTTAGTGAATATAAGTTAAGTTAACTGGTTGCCCTCTATCTTGTAGGCCATCCTACCACTATCACAATACGTTGTTTAAGGAGTATTATGTGGACTCTGTGTGTGACCCATCCTTGAACTGATAAACAGGGGTTCATCTGTCGGCCACAATGTGCCTTTATTACCATTCTAATCTAGCTACAGGAATCCAGTGCCAACATTTATTATCACAAGTTTGAGAGACTTAGATTCAACAGATGCAACTGTTATTCAATCTATAAAATGTACTTTTTCTACAAAAGTTACAAGTTCCCTTTAGATTTCAAAATACGTATGAGATTGTGAAGCACGGAGGAGATAGTCCCGGTAGACCAGACGGCTAAGAGACAGTTTAGAGGGTTTGATGTGAAACAGATGCCTTTGCAAACTCTGGAGATGTATTTGAAGGACAGGTTCAATACTGTGGTCAGTGTGTTCTATGAGCAGTGCAACACAGCAGACTGAAACACAGACACGGACGGACGGACGGACGGACGGACGGACGGACGGACGGACGGACGGACGGACGGACGGACGGACGGACGGACGGACGGACGGACGGACGGACGGACGGACAGACAGACAGACAGACAGACAGACAGACAGTAAGATTTTGTCAAAATCAGTGAATATCTCCTTATGATCTGCTGCCTGTCCCGTAATAATAATAAAAAATTCACAAAAAAATCTATCTAGAAAATATTTTATATATTTTATATTTATATTTTTCACAGTGCATTTATCCATTTAAGTGCTCATTTAAAGTTAGTGAATATAAGTTAAGTTAACTGGTTGCCCTCTATCTTGTAGGCCATCCTACCACTATCACAATACGTTGTTTAAGGAGTATTATGTGGACTCCGTGTGACCCATACTTGAACTGATAAGCAGGGGTTCATCTGTCGGCCACAATGTGCCTTTATTACCATTCTAATCTAGTTACAGGAATCCAGTGCCAACATTTATTATCACAAGTTTGAGAGACTTAGTAGATTCAACAGATGCAATTGTTATTAAATCTATAAAATGTACTTTTTCTACAACAGTTACAAGTTCCCTTCAGAATTCAAAGTACGTATGAGATTGTGATATTACAATTTTTCCTTAAAGGAGCTACGAGGAACTTTTAAGTTTGTCTGAAACAGTCTGATTTTTCCTCTGATGATCATAAATTACATGTACCAGCGAACAAGACCATCAGTGCAAAGAATACTATTTTTATATAGTTTTTCTAAATGCCTTTGTCATGGGTATACGCTCATCCAGGAACAACAGCTGGCGTAGTAAAAACACTTCTGCTTTTGTCCAAAGGGGGCGCTAGAATTAACACAAACTGACACTTCCTCTGAGCACCCTTTAAACTTGTATTTTTTTATCTTCTCCTCAGTGTGAATCGATGGGGTGCCTCCAAGGAGCTTCATTCCTGCTTCTAGTAGCGAGTCTGACCCTCCTCAACAGCCCAAATGTCGATGGCGGGAAAATCCTTGTATTCCCGGTGGACGGAAGCCACTGGGTCAATATGAACTTACTGATCCAAAGCCTCCACACAAGAGGCCATGAAATCACCGTAATACGCACCGCCACTAGTTGGTACGTCAAAGAAATCGCTCCACACTACACCTCCATAACCGTCACCTTACCGGAAGCTATCAACATTGAGGAGGAGGACTTTTTCGTCACCTTCCTAGTCAAGATGTTGGAGATTAAGAAAAAGGGGGCGACTCTAATGGGTTTTGTGACATTCTATTGGGAAATGCTCGGGGCTCTGTCGAAAATCCACCAACAGGCGAGTCTGTTAGTGGTGGAGATGTTCGAAAACAAGACCCTAATGCAGAGTCTTAGCGATTCTAACTTTGACATGGTTCTCATTGACCCCGGATTGCCAGCAGGAGTTTTGGTCGCGCATGAACTGAAGCTACCGACTGTTTTGAATGTTCGATGGGTCACCAGTGGAGAAGGCCATTTCATTGTAGCGCCTTCTCCGACCTCTTACGTTCCAAATTCGGGATATGCCGTGTCTGATAAAATGACGCTAGGGCAAAGGGCCAAAAACACATTCCAGTATGCGCTAAACACCTGCGTTGACAAGTTCATCGTATGCCCTCACTATGATACACTTGTCGAGAGGTATTTTGGTCCGGATGTGAACTTCTACCACCTTCTACAAGCGGCGGACATATGGCTTATGAGAGTTGATTTTGTCTTTGAATTCCCTCGACCGACCATGCCAAATGTCGCCTACATTGGAGGCTTTCAGTGTAAGCCTTCCCAACCACTATCGTCAGAGCTAGAAGATTTCGTTCAAAGTTCGGGGGATCACGGAGTTGTATTGATGTCCCTCGGTACTCTAGTCAAGGCCCTACCTATGGAAATCACCTCTGAAATCGCAGCTGCCTTCGCGAAAATCCCCCAAAAAGTCATTTGGAAGCATGCCGGCGAGCTCCCCGACAATTTGGGCAACAACACCCTAGTGGTAAAATGGATGCCGCAAAACGATCTCTTGGGACATCCGAAAGTTAAGGCCTTTGTGGCTCATGGTGGCACGAACGGGGTCTACGAATCGATCTACCACGGTGTTCCGATTGTGGGCATACCTCTTTTGTTCGACCAGTTTGAGAATATCTTGAGAATGGAGGCACGGGGAGCCGCGAAGATGATAGATGCGTCGGATCTAACTCGCGAGACTTTTCTAGAAACGTTACAAGAAGTTCTTCACAATCCTTCGTACGCTAATAACATGAAACGTCTGTCTTCTCTGCATCGCGATAAACCGATGCATCCTCTGGACACAGCCGTTTTCTGGATTGAATTTGTCATGAGGAACAAGGGGGCTAAACATTTACGCACAGAGTCTTATAGGATGCCCTGGTATGCCTATTATTCTGTGGACGTTATATGCTTTTTATTAGCAGTTGTGTTGATGCTGACAGCCATTTTAGTAGGATCAATTAGATTTTGCTTTAGACTATGCAGGAGGAGAAAACCGAAGCAGGAGTAGTTGCTAGTTAGGTTCCCATTTAAATCTGAATTGTGGTCTTTTAAAGGTGCTACGAGGAACTTTAAAATATTTCTGAAACAGTCGTAAAAACACTACTACTTTTGTCCAAAGGGTTCCTCTAGAATTTACACAAACTGAAAGTTCCTCGGAGCACCTTTACCATTATATCCCTTACCCTAACAGAATTTTCATGAATTTGTATTGTATTTTGTGTCTAATTCACGGTAAATTATGATACAACCGGTGTTTATAAATTATTTATCTGAAAATTCCTTGTCATGGTATTGCATTTCATGAAGAAATCTGCATTGTTATGCCTACCACAATGCCAAATACACTGTTATGATTATTGAAGTAGATTAATTACAAATCGAAATTACATATCAACATACATTTAGAGTGGAAATTGAGATATTTATCATTATATTATATTTTTCATTTATCATTTTATCAACAGATCAAGAAAATGCCAAAATGTCTGATGCCTTTAACGTGATATGAAAACAATTAATATATAGGCCTATTTTGTTATAGTTTTTGTCTGTGTGTTTTGTCAAAAGTTAAAATTAACTTTTCAAATTCGAAAATGCAAATTTTCTGCCTAATATTTGATGTCTAGCAAGTGTCAAATAATTTGGTTTAAGAACAAATAACTGCAAAGCTAATGACATTCTTTGTGTTTACTTCCAATAAATAAGTGATGTCATGCTAGCACACCAAATTAAAATGGAGAAATTGGTTAACAACAAATTAGATTATTAATAAACAGATTAAGCTATGGTTGGTTGCAATCTTTTCTTGGAAAGTGTTAGTATACACAGTATGCAGAACTACAGTTGTCCTCTGAAAATAAAGATATTTTAAAAATCATCTTTTCTCCGTTTGGTGCATCCAATCTGCATATACTTGAAAAAAAGGAAAATGTGTTTTTTTTATTTGCACTATTTTTACTTTTAACAATATTGGAATTTTCACATGGTATGTACATCTGTAATTTAACAAGATGTTGAAAACAAACTTATATGTCTCATAATCGTGTTTTATTAAGGAGTATTTCAAATTAATTTTGCAACTTTATAATGTTTTGATTTTTACATTTTTAAGAAAAAACTGTATGTTAACTATTGAACACATTGAAATACACAGTAACCATGACAAAATAGGATATGGTGGCGTAGTGAATAGAGCTCATACCATGTTGGCTCCGGCCTTCGTTGCAGTGGTCGTGGGCTCAAATCCGACCCATGGACCTTTACTGCATGTCATTCCCCTCTCTCTCTCTGTCTCCCCACCTCAACTCTGTACTATATAATAAAAGCTTGAAAATGCCAAAAAAAATTATCTTAAAAAAATAAAAAAAGGATATAGTAAAACAAAAGACTTGAACACACACAGTGGCATCAATGTTATTGGACAATCTAAGCATTCTTTTCACAGATCCATCGATAGGGCATTGTACAGGGGCCGTCCATCCAGGAACTGAGTGCACTGAGTGCGTCTTCACTGGTTTCTATGTGTCCACAGTCTTCTCCTGAAGGGTTGTCCAGCTTCCAGTCATCAGGCTCAGTCCCATGTCCTGCTCTGCTCACCCAGTACCTGCAAATATTGTTATTCAATGAATCAATGAATCAATGAATGAATCAATCAATCAATCAATCAATCAATCAATCAATCAATCAATCAATCAATCAATCAAGTCAAAGTTTTTTATTGTCAGTTCTGATATATGCATTACATACATCAGAATCGAAATGGCGTTTATCTCAAACCCACGGTGCAATAGGAACGTTAAAAATAGAGTAGAATAAGATAAACATAAACAATCAATCAATCAATCAATCAGCTTTATTCAAGAGACTTGAGGTCCATTTAAAAGACATACAACATACACGCTAAAGGAGACAATTATACCAATGTTTCCACATGGATGACTGGTAACATACAGTACTGAGACTAATGTAAGAATATTAATTATTGCTGCTTTAAAGGTGCTCAGAGGAACTTTCAGTTTGTGTTCATTCTTGCACCCCCTTTGGACAAAAGCAGTAGTGTTGTTACTATGCCAGCTGTTGTTTCTGGTTGTACCCATGACAAAGGCATTAAGAAAGACTATATAGAAATAGCATTATTTGCACTGATGGTCTTGTTTGCTGCTACATGTAATTTATTATCATCAGAGCAAAAATTAGACTGTTTCAGAAATATAAAAGTTCCTCGTAGCACCTTTAATGTAAGTGCTTTAGAAGTTGATATCTTTGGTTCTCATTAACACAGAGTATAGGTCCAGTCATTGTATTAAGGGAATGGGTGTTTTTGACTCACTGTGCCCCTGCAGTGACTGGGCTGCCATCCACCCAGAACCATTCTCCTTCCTCCTTCGCGTCCGTCAAACCGATCCAAAACCTGGTGATTCTACTCTGCACCGGAGTCTGGCTGCTTTCAAAGATGAAGCTCTGAAAAGACAATGAAAGATTGTTTAAATTATTTTTTTTAAGTGCCTACTTCATTGATCTTTTGAATTTATTTTTTAAATAACATATATATATATTTTTTTTTTGCGGGTTTGGTGGCAGACCCCAGTAAACAACACATTTAAATTAATTATCAACCATTGAAAAAAAAATAAAAATAATGAAAAAAAGGTCAATTAATGACAATTTTATTTAATTTTTTTTATCTCCCTCAATTAGTCTGATGATATCTTACCTGTTCTGGTTGAGTGTTGACTATGAGCAGGTCGCCCCCTTGTGTCCGACACCAGTCTCTGCTGTCGCTCCAGGTTAGCGCACGGGAGGAGAAGTAATAACACTTTGCATCAAACAGACTCCAGCTCTCGGGACACTCTTTGCAGATCCGCTCTGTTGTGGAAAAAGTAAAAAAGTTATCATTTACCTGAAATGGTAAATTGACTCCACTTATATAGTCCTTTTCCCTGTTTTTTCACAGACCCAAAGCACTTTAAAATTTTTTGTACACATTCACCCAATCACACACACATTCATACACCGATAGCAGCAGCTACCACGCTGGGTGCAATCAAACTATCGGGAGCAATTTAGTCATAGGTTATAGTAAGTGTGACAATAAGTTGGTCAAAATTCAAGCACAAGGCCAAATACTTATCAAAGCTTACATACCATTTTACAGAGCTTAGGCTGTTTATGAACACATATTTTTTTACAACAAAACCTTCTCCAGAATCACTGACTGCCCCTTTAATTAAAGCTGCTTTGGGGGGAAAAGGTGCATAAATGTAGCCTACCTTTTTTCTTGTTGTTGATGACAGGGCAGTAGAGGTCTAGGGAGTGATAGTCCTCCTTCAATGACTTAATCTGGTCCGTCTCATTTCTCCTCCGTTCCTTATTCTTTGCCAGTTCCTTTTTGCTCTCCATCAACATCTTACTCAGGTTTTGATTTTGCTTTTGAAGATCTGCTACTGTGTCCTCACCGCCGCCATTTTGGTTCAACAATTCTCCAATCTTTGTACTCAGATTTTTTACTTCTTCTTGAAATTTAACATTGATTTCCATGAGGTTTCGATTGTCCGATTTCACTTGAACTAGCTCGTCCCTTAGGAGTTTGTTTATCTCTGCTAGGCGTTGATTATCCTCCTCTTGCCTGCTACAAGAATCAACCAGATTTGTGATAGTTTGAGACATATTAAGCTTTTCTTGGTCTTGCTCGGACGTGTACCGCACTAGACGCTCATGTTCTTGTGTGAGATGCAGATTTGTATTAGTTAGATTCACGATTTTCTGCGTTAATTCGGTGCTTTCCGAACTCAAAGCGAGATTTACGGACATTAGTTTTGCCGTGGTCCTGTTGAGAAGTGTGTATTGCTCGTGGAGCCATGTGCTACGCTCTGTCATGATGTCATTGTCTCTCTTCAACTCGCTGTTAACTTTGGAAATAGTGAGATAACTGTCACTGATGTTCCTGTAGTCAAAGAGAAGGCCTTCCCATTCTGGATCGCTGGTTGACTGATTGGTATCTGAAAGTTAAAGACATACTCATTATTTTGTTATAAAAATTATAATAAAATGTATTTGCACAACACTTTTCATACAAGAAATGCAGTTTAAAGTTCTTCCATAATATAGAAATTACATAAACAAAATAATCTACAATAAGATAGAAAAATGTGGATAGACAGCCAGCCTTGCTTTGTCCAAAAGCTTATATATAAAGCAGCACTGACTCAATTGAGTTAAATATTTTGAAATATACACTTATTTGCTTTTATTTGCCGACAAAACATGATTCCAAGACACAAATCTTTCGTCGTTTTAGCAAAAAGCATTTATCTTAAAGCAATTACCTTTTTACTTTAAAACCAACAAATGTGTGTTTTTGTGCTCACTCTTTCTGTCTAATTCCCACTTTGAACTCTATACATCAATAACTTAAATATTCATAAACTTACACAGTACAGAGAGTGAAACACAGGCGACAAGCAGCAACAAGCAAAGTGTTGAGAGGACGATCACTGGACGCAGGTGAAGACAGGTCAACTCTTGTCTGGTTCTGAGACAATCTGAAGCTAAAACAAACAATACATTCATTATTATTTGTAGTAGTAGTAGTAGTGACATGTATTGGAAATAAATTAAGTGCAATAGAAACTGTTCAATTTTTTCAGTTGAAAATGACAAATATGTGTTATCACCATTGTGTAAAAATTGCATGTTGTGCTATACATGGAAAATAAAAATAAAATTAACTTAAATAAAAAACGTTTTTTTATGTCATATCAAAGTGTAATCAGTCTTTGTCTTTACATTCTGGATACCAATGAGTCAACCAGCGATCCTGAATGGGAAGAATATCAGTGACAAATTGTGTATGAATGCTTAAAAGTACAAGTAAAGTGTTTTTATTACTTACATGTTTCCTGTTCCTGCTCAGTTGAAGTCTCTGACGCTGAGCTCAGAGACGTTGGATTATTCATCCCGGGGAACAACGGAAGTTTGATCATTTTACCTGAAAAGAATCAAAATCTTTAAGCAAACTTTCTCTTGAATGACATTTAAAAAATAAAATAAGAATGTCAGGGATGAATTAGACCACAGTTGAATGTAATACTTCAGTCAAAATCAGTGAATATCTCCTCACAATCCGCTACCTGTCTGTACAGTGCGGGAAAAGAATGCAGTATTAATACACAGCCTAGGCTCTGGAAACGAGAAATTGCTAGCTGCAGTGCACCCTTTGTTTACAGACAGGTAGCGCATCATGAGGAGATATTCACAGATTTAGAAAAAAAGTGATTTTGACAACAAGCGTTCTCCAGAATTCAAGTAAAAACACCTTTCAATACTAACACATAAAGATACATTGTCTTAAAGTGGCACAGGTGTGGAGGCCTACTCATTAGAAAACATACAACATGAATGCTTTTCTTGTTCTGAATCAGCCCACACTTCCTTAAAAGGATGGGTTAAGTTGTCGCGTGTCTAGACATCAAACAGACAGATAATCAAAGAACAATAAAAATCACATTTTTACTGCGTCTAAGCCCCCGCAGGCAAAGTGTGTGTGTGGTTTTCCTGTTATGTGTCATCAAAGAGCACAACAGCATCTCTCTACACATGCAATTCAAACACGATTCAGACACAAACACAATCTTAATACAAAAAAACAACAGAAAATTACATTTTAAGGTATTTTCTCATATACACACATACACACTTACATTCCCAACAGTGGACTATCGGTTCACATTGACCAAGTGTGGACCTCTATTTCCAGTTCATGATAAAAATACAAAAACACTGTAGAAAACACGCATAGAAGCGCGCACACACACTTTAAATGTATATTATTCACAACCAAACTCTCCACCAATGAATATACATTACACTCTGAAAAGGTTCTTGAGCATGCGTTTTCTTTCTAACTTTGAAGTGCACTTAGCTGAAAGCACTTCTGTACTTTGAATTCTTATACTTTTTACATGTGATACCTTTACAAAATTACTTACAACTTATATAGTTATTTTGCGATAGTCAGATTCCAAAAAATACTTACAAAAAGATCCATGCATACATGTAAACTATTGTATTTGTTTTCTCTCTTTAATGCAATTTCTGATGTCTAATCTTGATGTATTTTATGCCCCTGTAAAGCACTTTGAATGGCCTTGTGTCTGAATTGTGCTATAGAAATAAACTTGCCTAAACATGCTGCTGAAATCAGATAGAAACACGACTTACCTCAGTAACTGTTGTGTTGGTCAAAACATAAAATCACGTCCCGTCCCGTATTCTCATGGAAGTAGAATGAGCTCCTAATTTTCTCTGTGCACCTACATCTCATTTAAATACAAACAAACAACACACACACACACACACACACACACACACACACACACACACACACACACACACACACACACACACACACACACACACACACACACACACACACACACACACACACACGCACTGATTTACCTCTAAAGGTGAAGATACTTCAAAAACAGCCATCTCTCTTTGATGTTACCTTATCTGTCCTTGAACAATAGTCACTGATGGCTCGACTGTGTGTCACTGTTTGGCTTTCAAACAAAGCCTTTAAATATACAATTAATTATTTATGTGTTGTGTAAGTTTAAAAGTTTTGACAAATGAAAGAAAATCACACAATTTATTTTTATTGTAAGTATTAATTTCACTTTACCTGATTTGAACCAGTAGGTGGCAATGTGGCCTCTTTTTTTAACACATTGCTATGAGTAGTTTTTTGCATTTCAGGTTTTTGTCTTTTTTATTTGTTTTACAACACAAAGCTTAAAGGTGATCTAAGCAGTTTCAGAGGAGGGGGATTTGTTTACATTAGCAGAGCCTGCAGCTAGTTTACAAAACGTATTTACTCTACATGTAATTCTTAGTGTTGAATAATTATATCATCATAAATCAAAACTAAATTATTTTGAGGAACCTGGAACCAAACGTAAGACAAGAATATGTTAGTAAACCAAACTGTGGGCCCTGCTGCTGTAAACAAAAATAATAAAAACCGTAACTTTTCAGGAAGCTTTCTATCTTCAAACAGTTTTCCAGGGATCCAATTTTATTCAATCCAAGTTTATTCAGTCATGAGAATATACCTTAGAAAATGTAACATAGTGCACCTTTAAAAAAAAATCAGTTAGAAAAGTGTGAAATATGTTGTCTTAAGTGTTGATTTCCCGATGTAAGTATTTTGCATTGACAAACACACACTTTGAGTAGTAGTACAGGAGAGAAGTGGATTTTTAAGGTTAACGTTGGTCAATAATGACCAGATATCCCGTCGTAAATGGTCGATCCTACTGTATGTTAATGTGTGTGTATTGACGACGAATACATTGCATCAGATCTGGTTTATCACTACAGTATGTGTTGAGATGGGGCCTGTTAAAACAATGATGGTCTGTTTCCTTTCTCACACTTGAATACTGATCACACACAC
This sequence comes from Ammodytes marinus, assembly GCF_949987685.1. Taxonomy (NCBI): domain Eukaryota; kingdom Metazoa; phylum Chordata; class Actinopteri; order Uranoscopiformes; family Ammodytidae; genus Ammodytes; species Ammodytes marinus. The sequence continues at coordinate 2,082,289 of NC_137224.1, read as the reverse complement.
ACACACACACACACACACACACACACACACACACACACACACAACCCCCCCACACACACTTATCACTGGCTACGTCTTTGTTTTAGATCATATCTGCAGAGAAAGACCATTGTCTGCCTTATCTTACATACAGCCTCTGTTGTTAATTGATGTTCTGCCCGAAAAGCAGCAAGTTTGGCATTTTACGTCATTACTCAAATCCCTCATTTAATGTAATAAGCACCCTAAATAAAAACATATACATCAACCAGTAGGCTATTTCAGTAAAGGGTTTTTACAAGTAAGTATAAATAATAGCCGTTCTCTGCTACTGTAGAAACATGGCGGTGCAACATGGCGGACTCAGTGCCCCGCTTCTATGTAGATATAAAAGGCTCATTCTAAGGCAATGAAAAAATTAAAAACACAACTTTTATTTTCAAGCTATTATACACTAATTAAAACATTCTTATGAATATTATATTATATTCCTACCTAGTCTGTTCTGAATTATTTTTTCAAAATGTTTAATTTTAGTTTGTGGATTATACAGTTTATCTTCTCTTAAAGAAACATACAACATTTTCTGGATCTGATTCTCATATCTTACATGTAGTGTGAGTCATTGTAATAATAATAATACATGTTATTTGTTGGCGCCTTTCCGGACACCCAAGGACACCGTACAAAACATAATGAAAGCAACAACAAATTCAAAAAGTACATTCAAGGTCACTAGTGTAAAATCAGGGTGGACAGGCTGGAAGTAATGCCGGGTATACTAATCTGAACAGATGTGTTTTAAGTTTATTAATTTATTTTGTATTAAAACTAAACTAAACTAAACAATACAGAAAAAAATAAAAAAATAAAATATAAAAGTATTGTGAAATGTGTAGTGCTTTTATTCTTGGACTTTCCTTTTAATAATAAACTAAAATAAACACACAATACACAATGCACATACAAAGAATATAAAAAACATGTGATTAAACATATAAGTCGGACAGGGCGGAAATGAAAACCACACCCTAAAAACATATACATTTTAGAATACAAAAAAGAAAAAAATTGTGTGAAATGTGTAGTGCTTTTAGTCAAACATTAGAGAGTTGTAATTGTAATACTGTGAAACTGTGGCCCATGCCTAATTAGAATACAACATTTAAAAAAATAAAATAAAATATCAAAGTAGAGTCAAATCTGTAGTGCTTTTAGTCCTGTACTTTGCTTTTCCACACCACCAGATAAACTAGAATCGGTATGATGCTGACGGGGATCAGTGTGAGTAGCACCACCAGCCATTGAGGTGCGTCGTGCATTATCTCCTCGTTCGAACAGTTGTGGAAGTAGTAAGAGTGGACGTCCAGGTAGAACTCTTCTATGTCGGGGTTCGGGTAAAAACAGCCGAAACGATCAGTCAGAAACTCCAAGCACTCCGTCAAGTTGTTGTACGCGCTGCAATAAGAAAGAGAAAGCAATGTAAATGGTAAATGGTAAATGGACTCCACTTATATAGCGTTTTTCCCTGGTTTTTACAGACTCAAAGCTCTTTACATTGCTGGACCTTTAACTTGACATGAGGAGGGGTAAAGACAAACAAACAGGGGAAGCACAAAATATACAAACCAAGTAAGAAAATAAAAGTTTCAAGGAGTTGCATAAAGCGTTATTTCTATTTATTTATTTTTATTAATTTTTAATAATAATTTAACCCTAAGTCCCTAACCCTAATATTTTACATTACACACCAAAGTGATCTCATTTCGTAAAAGGAGAAACACTAGGAACCTGTGGCACATCTGAGTAAAACCGAGACTGTTGTTGTGGTCAAACCATTTCCTGTTTAAACATAAACAGACTTAACGCTACAGAGGAAGAGGCAGTGGCAGAGGCAGAGACAGTCACTCAGTGTGCATGCCAATGAAGGATATTTCCCGGCTCCAATCTCTACTCATAATGGACCTTTTGACACTAATTACTCTCGGCTAGAAGATAAGGCCGGTGGTAGTACATACATGCACTGGCCTAAAAATTCTTTAGAGATTTACTAGTTTTAGAAGGGGAAATAAATGTTACAGGGTTTTTTAGAAGGTTCTTAGAAACACACTCTCACTCACACATACGTACTCACTCACACACACACACACACACACACACACACACACACACACACACACACACACACACACACACACACACACACACACACACACACACACACACACACACACACACACACACACACACACACACACACACACACACAAGAGATGGTGGGCACCGTAAATGAAATAGCAGCCACCAATAGTTTTACTACTAACACCCTCCTGTCAGGTGCCGGGGATCCAACCAGAGACCTCATGGTTACTGGGAGAAACCAGAGACCTCATGGTTACTGGGAGGAACCAGAGACCTCATGGTTACTGGGAGAAGGAACCAGAGACCTCATGGTTACTGGTCAGCCCGTTGCCTCTAGGCTATCCTACCACCCCCTTGTGGTAAATCAAGGATGAATCAGAGTAGAGATATTAGAAACCACACTCGCTCAGTATATCTTACTGTATGATATTTTCCATGTCACACCATAATTCGACGCCAATTGACGACATTTCTGCGTGAAAAGTTGCACCACAATATTGGTGACTGAAGTAGATCAGCTCTTCCTGAGGACAGCGTCCAGGTCGGGGCAAATTTTCCTGGTCCTGGAAATTCTCTGCGAAGTCACAAAATAAAAAATATATCTGAAGTATAACCAAAGAAATATCAAATACCTCAGGATTTCTAACCTAAAAGCAGTGGTGTAGTAGAACAATTACTCCGTTACAAGTAACAAGCCACCTATCAAAATACCACTTGCGTAAAACTACGCAATTATTTAAAGGTACTATGAGGAACTTTTAAAAATGTCTGAAACAGCCTTATTTCTCCTCTGATGATCATAAATTGCATGTAACAGCAAACGACCATCAGTGAAAATAATGCTATTTTAACAGCATACTGCATCCTAACTAGATTATTTTTTTATGGTCCGATGTAGTATGTAGAATAGAGAAAAGAAAGAGTATGAGATTTGGAACGCATGGACTTTCTAAAGCTGTATTGTGAGTGTGTTTTTGAAGTACAGGAAGTTGAAAGCCACTGATAAGAACCAGAGTTTCCTTCCTTTTGCAGAATAAGTACAAAGACTCACCATCGTCCTCCGTTACAACAGTCCGGTTCTGTCGCAGTAAATCTTCAATTTTATTCTTGTCATCTTCGTACAGACTGGATGTCAAGTTGACTGATGTCATTGTAGCTGCAGGGAAATGAGCATAACAATTGAATATTCGTACAATATATATTCTAAATAAAGTTATTTAAAAAATGCTCAAAATTATAGGTTAAACAATGTCCTTAGTATGTCAGTTGTTTATTTTATTTTGTCTTTTGCTTGTATGTTCACTTTTTTAGTTGTGTGTTTGTGTTCTTAAATTGTATTTAAAAAAAATGCTCAAAATGATCCTCGCAAAACATAAAAAATAATACGTATATAATAGAATATTTGAGCAATATTCTCCAAGATATGTCAAATCAACAAATTGAGTCTTGCATCTATACAAATCAGTGATTTTCACACATAAAGCTAAAAAAAATTGTGTAATATTGATTGCCAGTAAGTAAGTTAAAAAACTGCACCCCATATTATGGTCATTTTTAAGCAAAAAATGCCATCTCATTTCAGTTTTTTATATGTCATATTCTGCTGCACCTTCAAAATCTTAATGACTTGCATGTTGAAATACAGTTGGCTTAAAAAAATAAAAATAAAATACTTTATTGTATGTAATTTTTTCCATCCATTGGAATGAATAAAGAAAATTAACTCAAGACACCACCTTTTTAACAAAAAACATTAGTTTATTTTAAAATCATCTTACCATTGTGGGTGGAGTTGTTGATGAATGTTTGATTCCCCAAAACTTGGCTCAACTCTTCCTCTGTCACGTTTGCTATTTGTGCCTCCACAACACCTGTGGACACAACATATAACAATAAAAAATATGTTCATAGCTTGAACTAGAATATGTTTGTAAACCAAACTGTGGGCCCTGCTGCTGTAAACAACAAGTGAATTTGGATGTAATGTACTATAGAAAAAAATACCTGCCAAAATGTTATGTTTATTTACCATCTAGGATTAAACTGATTTCGCTTTTGAGGTCAGAAAAACCAGGGGTTATTGTTAAAACAGGAGCCTTTCTGAGAAATGTCCTGCCATTGTTTAAGTAATGTTTTTTGTTTTTGTTTTGTCCTTGCCGTACACCATTGTTTGTTTGTAATGATATAATTTGAATTGTGTGCTCCATGCCATGTGCTATGGCCGTGAGCCGTAATAAATAAATGAAATGAAATGAAAATGAAACAGTAACTTTCCAGGAAGCTTTCTAACTTCAAACAGTGTTCCAGGGATCACATTTTCCTGTGAGGAAAGTCTGTTTATTCAGTTATGAGAATAAATCTTAGAACATTTTCAACTTCTCTGACACACCCAAAGTTACACAGTGCAAAGTTACAAGTCAAAACCTGAATGTAAAGTGGGATACACATACCTAGAATGAGCAGGTACAGGATCATGTTGGAGAGTTGGTCGTTCGGTGGTCTGATGTGCCATTAGGAAGCTTGAGGGATGACTGCAGACTGGGATAAGAAATAGGCCCAACCCTCTTTATCCTGCCCCATATCAGCACCGCTATCTGCCCAGTCTGAGCTTGGAAGGACAGACAGCTTTTAGCTTCAGTGCCCCTGACTCCTGGAAAAACTTACAGGAAAAAATTCAAATAAATACCTTCATATCCTTTTACAAATTTAGACATATTATCTTAAATCTGCCGAACACTACCTGTAACTGTTTTAATGTGTTTGTATTGTTGTTTTTGCTTTGCATTTGTTCGACTTGACTTCATTGTAAATGAGTGTCACCCCTCAATTGATCTCTTGAGTATTAATAAAGGTTAAATGAACACACACACACACACACACACACACACACACACACACACACACACACACACACACACACACACTGGTGCACCAGTTAGCACCAGTCTCAAACTATGTTAGATAGCTGCTGAAAACACTCCTTAAGGGATTTCCTCCTTCGTTAAGCGTTTGGTGGAAAGTGGCATTGGGACAGACAGAGACAGGAAGCTGGTGCAGTGGGAGAGATAGACAATGCTTCCAAAAACACAGACTCCGGGCGCTACTGTGGCGTAGTGGATAGAGCGTGTGCCGTACAATATTGGCTGTAAAGTTGACTTGACTTGGGCAGGATGTCGGAGCCTTTTTCTAATGGACAGGAGAGTGGAAACTGTTCTAGCGTACAGGTGGGGGGAGGGGGGGGGGGGGGGGGGGTTGAAAGACATTTAGGGACATTGTTGGAATTCAGAAAAGCAAATTAAGGATGTGAAGCAATCCAGTAACATTCTAGCCAAGATGATGTTTACCAGAGTCACTGGTTGTTTTCGTAATGTTAAAGATGCACTGTGTAACTTTGGGTGTGTCAGAGAAGAATAAACAAACTTTCCCCACAGGACAAATGTGATCCCTGGAACACTGTTTGAAGTCAGAAAGCTTCCCGAAAAGTTACTGTTTCACTGTTGTTGTTTCACTGATGGTCTCGTATTGGTATTACAGGTCCTTTATGATCATCAGGGGAAAAATGAAATTCTGAAATATTTTAAAGTTCCTCGTAGCATCTTTAAAGAATACAATGTATGTAAAATGTAAAATACTTCCTTTGAGTGTCAGTGCACACAACAAATAAAAATACAAATCCGCTTTTTGAGCTGAAATTTTTTATTGAGAATTGAATATCTCTAACACAAAACAGTGCAGATTGTACTGTCAGATTTGGAGTTGTGTGTGTGTGGGGCTGAAATGAGACTTATCACTGGTTTCAATTCGCCCTCCGGTTGAGCGGCTGGATATTAATCGCCCACTTGCCTCGATCTTAAACTCATTCTATTCCTCAAGATCTCAATATCTTGATTAACATTTACCTTTAGTTTAAACAATGTCCTTAAAACCTGTAAAGTAGAGTAAGCTGTGTTGTTTATTTTGTCTTTTGTTTGTGTGTTCACTTTTTCAGTTGTGTGTTTGTGTTCTTTGGAAAAAAAATCCAAAATAAAGTATTTAAAAAAAGAATCTCAATATCATCTCTCTTCACAACGTCCCCATCTTGTCTTTCAGTCGGACAGTAAAAACAATTAACAATGCAGAAAACCTACTACCGTCTGACTGTCTGTTATTTACCGTATACTCATAGTGAACAAAAGTAGTTGTGTAGAAACAAAGTTGTAAATGGAAAAATTGTATAATAACAATAACTATAATGCATTTCCTGCTGAAAATGGGTGTGAATGCTGAAAAAGCTTACGCTAAACTGGATAGCTGAGTATGAAGATTCTAAAGATTTTAAAAAGGTTTCATTAGTATGAAAGGAGTTCAAAAGTTATATATATAAGATTGAATACAATTTCTTGCTGAAATTATGAACATAATAACGATAATTCTATCTGTATGATGAGTGTATTCCTTTACAATCTCAATTATTTATTTTGTGTTTATCTCAATCTACCATCAATTATTTGTTTGACAGGAAATGTCATATATAGGCAATTGATTTTGCTACGATGGTCGGAAAAAAAACAAGATGTTTAAAGGTTTGGCTTTGATAAATTGTCATGGGTAATTTTGGCTATTTTATTACATTTACAGGCAAAACGTTTTAATTAATTAATCCAATTAAGATATCAGTAGGTCAATCAAAAGTAAATCATAGTACTTCTTGTATATACAGTACATGTCACATTGACCTTTAAAAATCTCAGTATCTGTTTTGAAATACAGCGCTGAAAAACATTAAGAGACTGCTCCAAATATTCAGTGTCTCTCGTTTAACTATTTATAGGAAATTCTTTGATTAAAATTAACATTTTGTTTTATACTATTAACTACTGACAACATTTCTACCAAATTCCCCCCAAAATATTCTCCTTAAGAGCATTTCCATTAAGTAATGTAGATATGAAGACTTTTTTTTTAAGTTTATTTTTTTGGCATTTTCAAGCTTTATCAAATAGTACAGAGTTGAAATGGGGAGACAGTGAGAGAGGGGGGATGACCTGCAGTAAAGGTCCACGGGTCGGATTTGAACCCGCGACCACTGCAACGAAGGCCGGAGCCAAAATGGTATGCGCTCTATCCACTATGCCACCAGAGCATCCCAGATATGAAGATTTAAGAAAATTCCAGACTGGTCTCTTAATGTTGAAAACGTATTTTAACATATTTTAAATAGATACTGACATTAAATTTTTTCTTAATTTTTATGTTTTATATAAGTAATTGTTGTAATTGTTGTTACCCCACACAACGTCAAAAGGCAGAAACTGAAATGAGAAATTGAAAAAAGTGAAGATGAAAAGATAAAAAGATTAAAAGATAAAAAATTAAATTAATAAATAAATACATCATATGTAAGTGGAATTCATAAATTAGTTTTTTTCGGTAAATTGTTTTTTAAGCCCAGTTCAGACCAAAGATTCGCCTCGCAACGACTTGCAACGAGACGGTTTTAGAACGTCGCGCAGGAGAAGTCGCAGCAGTGTGAACTGCTCGATGCAGCATGGGTGATGCCGTTGCAAGGAGTCGCAGAAGATTCAACATGTCAAATTGCCAGGTCCACATGGTTTTGTGAATACAGATTCCCCAGTATTTTTAAATTAGTTTGAAACTATGAAAGAGTAATTAAGTTAAATAGGCTGTATAGAAGATACCTATATTGTTGGTCACTTTATCTCTGTCTATATATTTAATGTCTAATCTTGATGTATTTCATGCCCCTGTAAAGCACTTTGATTGGCCTTGTGTCTGAATTGTGCTATAGAAGAAAAACCTGCCTTGCCATCCTGCAAACATGCCAATCTCAATTTCACCCTGGATGTTTTGTTGACAGGTTGAATAGTAGGTCGCTAGTTTCACACCAAAGTATGAAAACCACACTGAAAAACAAACTGCGAGGGGTCGGTATTATAGGTGAAAAAACAAACAAGGATATGTAGAAATCTGTCGCCCAGCTGTCAACAAGCACCCAGTTCCCATCAGCATAAACCATTGACATCCACCGATCGCGCATTTTTTTTTCATTCTTATGGTCTGGTGCCAACGCCTGTAGCAACATTGTGGTTTTTGCAGCACATACACACACACACACACACGATCGGTAATAACGTCTATGCAGCAGCAGCGATGATCATGTGTTTTCATAGTGAGAATTACAGCCAGTGGTTTCATTTTTAACCAGCGCTTTCAACACCCACACAGACTTATTTATTTGGGGTTTCTTTGGAAGCAGAAAAAAAAGAAAAGATATCTCCCATAGTAGTATTAAAGCTTAAGTGCGTAACTTTTTCATCTAAATGAATGTCCACCATACGTTAAGGCCATCACCAAACAATGTAAATGGACCTAAGTTGATTTATGAGTTTCGGTTTATTTTGTCGAGTTGATACGAAGCGATTGTGCTATGCTCCATTTACAGTGCAAGAATGGGATCGAATTTGGGGAAACATCGCTGTCTAAATGTTTAATGTCTAAACTTGAACCTTGATGTATTTTCTTTGTTTTTTTACTATCTCTTAAATACAATTTCTAATGTCTAATCTTGATGTATTTTTTGCCCCTGTAAAGCTCTTTGAATGGCCTTGTGTCTGAATTGTGCTATAAAAATAAACTTGCCTTGCCATATCCCAATACCCCTTTATTTGAACAGATCAGTTGGTCACATCTGTGGCTGAATTGCCTGACAAACGAGGGCACAATATACCCTTCGAAAGTGAGTCAGACGACAGTTGTGGGTCGGTTTTGTTACCAGTCAGTGCCTGTCCCACCCAGATGTGTGTTCGCATTGTGAACCTAAAGCTCCATATTGCGAGCATGCTCTGTGCATTTCATCAGATATTTCTCTCCTCTTATTTAAAAAAAAAGTCACATAAATTATTGGCCATCTTATTTTGAAAACAATAATAGGATAAACTTTCTCTCTAAAAAATTGCGATGTTGGATAAAGCCAAAGTAAAAATCTTCATTTAATTTTTACAACATATTAGCGTCCAAAGTTTTTGATACATCCTTTAACTTTTTAAAGCAAAAAATACTATGTATGTAATGGTCTTGAAAAATGCATTTTCTGCAGGTTTTTAAGAACAAAATGCACCACTAATCAAGACAATCAAGATCAAGTCAAACCAATTAGCAACATATGATATGAACAAATCCTTCTGTAATAGCTTTTAAATTTGAAAAAATCCAAATTGATTTATACAGAAAGACATAAGCATATCATAAAAATATGCACAGTCTAAGTCTAAAAGAAATGCCAGCACTACAAATGTATCAACAAAACAAGAACTCCTACTCATGCAAACACAGCAGAGGGTATAAAAAGGTCAACAAGGCAGCACATAGTACAGTTGGGTGGTGGTTTTCAGGTTTAAGGTTTTGCCCGCAAGCTTGTTTTTAAAAGTGCCAAGCTTCTCATCATCTCCACAGACACACAGAGGGAGGACTGGGATGCATAACACCTATAACAGCACAGGTAAGGCAGATATACATACAGGTGAAACTCATTATTAGAATATCATGGAAAATGTATTGGAATTGAGGCAAGAATTCATGCAAAAGGGGACCAAACCAAGTACTGAGTACATGTGCATGATTATACTTTATAGAGGGCCGTCATTTCTGTATTTAAAATCCCTTTTTTTATTGATTTCATATAATATTAAAATTTTCTGAGATTTTGAATTTGGGGGTTTTCATAAGCTGTTAGCCATAATAATCAAAATTATAACAAATAAATGCGAGTTTCACCTGTAATATAGGGCAGCCATTGTTTTAATGTCTAATCTTTATGTATTTTATGCCCCTGTAAATCACTTTGAATGGCCTTGTGCTTTACATACTAAACTTGCCTTGCCTTACACTTATAAAAATGACTGGGATGAGCAGTTTCCCATTCCCATGCATTTCACATAACTACATGTGTTTTAAAATTGCAGGTGTTAGGTTATTTTTATAAGGTATTTTAGTCTCCCATTACAAAATAAATACAATACATGATATTTTTAACACTATACATTGTTAGAAGAACTTAAAATAACTGCCCTGCATGTGACACTTGTGATGTTAAATCTGCTCATGTCTTCCCACATGCCACTAACACCTGACACCAGTGTTTAAGTTTACAGTTCCCCTTTTTTAAGGAAAGGCCAGGCAAGTTTATTTCTATAGCACAATTCAGACACAGGGCCATTCAAAGTGCTTTACAGAGGCATATAATACATCAAGATTAGACATTATAAATTGCATTCAAGTGATAGTAAAAACAAAGAAAATACACCAAGATTCAAGAGTAGACATTAAACATTTAGACAGCGATGTAAAATGGCTGAAATGAAAATAACGTGACTGACAAAATAGTTATCTTCTATATAGTCTATTTAACCGAATAACTCTTTCATGGTTTCAAACTAATTTAAAAATATTAACTATATACTTTTTAAATACTTTAAATGGACAAATGCATAATATTTCTCTCTAAGAGTTCTTATTGTAAATATTCTATTCATATATTTAAAGTTGCTTTTACATGTATTCTCTCTTCATGGTATTTCTATATTTGTCTGACCACACATTTCTTGCATACGAGAACCGATTCTGATTCAAACAGGTGTGAAAAAGGCTGAAATTAATTTAACTGCTTCCCACTCAAACTGCACAACAACATATGTTGTAGCTAGAAATAATGTCTGTAAAGCAATTTCGTATTTCTTAATATTATATTATGACTTGATTTGTTGATTTCTGTTTCTTAATAATTTAAATAAAAAGTTGTACGACAACAGACTATATTTACAGTTGAATTCTTAATCTGATGGACACAAGCTACTTTTTTTAGGTGTAAAATAAAAAATAATGAATACATTAGGTTGATCGAATCGGATAACAAATAAATTATCTTAAAATATATAAAATATCAAATGCTCCCGATAGAGGCAGCAAATCTGGAAAACGCTTGTAGTCAAAATCACTTTTTTGTTCAAATCAGTGGGTATCTTTTCGCGATCTGCAACCTATCCGGACTGTGTGTGGCTGAAAAAAAACAGGTCGCAGATCGTGAGGAAATAATCAGAAGAATTCTCCAGAATTTCTGACCCCACTTTTAATATAAGGTAATAATAAAAAATAAATCAGAGAATATCTCATAATCATTCGCAACCTGTCAGTACTGCGCAGAAAAATAAATCCAGTGTTAATACACAGCCTAGGCTGTGCAAACGGGTATCTTAACAAAGGGTATGTAACAAAGGGGCCACTGTAGCTATAATAGTGGACCGATAGTCCACTGTTGGTAACGTAGGTTTGTTGGTGTGTGTGTGTGTGTGTGTGTGTGTGTATCATACGGTATATTACGCAAGCTACTGTAGTTATGGTCTTATTTAGTCTTTTGAAATTGCACCATAAACCCCCATACAGACTCACTATAGCAGTATAGACGTGTGTATATACATCATGATATGAATCAAACTGTCTGTTTGCGGCCGTTTAAGTTTCAACTCAGGAAACAAGACTCTCACGTGACTCAAATCTATATTCTCTACAAGAGGCATTTCCTTTTTCTCTTCCAGCTACCCGAGCAATATACCACCAGATATGCCATGTTACTTTAAAGGTGCAGTGTGTAGAATGTATTACCATTTTTCAGAATAGACTTGGTAGAAATTTAATATAATATTCATAAGTGTGTTTTAAATAAGGTATACTCGCTTGAAAACAAAAGTTGTTTTTTATTTTCTAAGATCTATTCTCATACCTGAATAAACCTTACACACAGGAAATTTGGATCCCTGGAACACTGTTTGACGTTAGAAAGCTTCCTGAAAAAGTTACTGTTTAACTGTTGTTGTTTACAGCAGCAGGGCCCACAGTTTGGTTTACAATCATATTCTATTCCTACGTTTGGTTCCAGGCGCCTCAAAATAATTAGATTCATGATGAGAGAAATATTCAATACTAAGAATTACATGTAGAGAAAATATGTTTTGTAAACTAACTGCAGGCTCTGTGAATGTAAACAAATTTCCTGGTCTTGAAACTGCATAGTGCACCTTTAACAGTAAAAATTAAGACAGATAAATTCCGACCTCTTTAGACACCCACCCAGCACTGATCTATCTACAAACTTATATTTGCTACTGTTCCTCTTACCTTTTAGAGTGAAAAGAAATCCTTAATATCTGTATCCACCATCACATACTGAAAGAAATTCTAATTCAAAGAAAATAGATAATAAGATCTAAACATTCAATATTGCGATTAGCTTGAGCAGAGAGAGAGATAGAGAGGCACACACACACACACAGCAGCTAGAGACGAAGTGATAAATGATTGTGCAAACCAGGGCTATTTAGTGACTTTTAGCACGCGACATTGACTGATCTATAGACCTTAAGCTGCCCACATATTTCCCCTTGTGCCAACGGCCTGATGCCACTGTCACGCAAACCTGGTGCAAAAATGACTAGAATATCACAGCTTGCTTTCAACTCAACTGTGTAGGTGTGTGTGCTTCCTGATATCGTGACAACTAGAGCCATTGAGTTATTAGCTGGTGCCTTTATAGGAACACCTATACGTATAGTTCTGTTCTGTGGCATTTTACAGAAACCCAGAGTGACTCATTTCATAATACATTTACATAGACATGTTACAGTTACAGAAGGTCTTTTGTTGTTTAGTCTAGCAGGTTATACCCCAAAGTTTCAATAACTAAATGATTGACACAAGTACTTTCAAAAAGGCACGTAGGTTACGAGAAATATAATTTTTCTGGCACTTTATCTGACCGTATTTATGCTTGGTTTTTATTATCTCTTAAATGCAATTTCTAATGTCTAATCTTGATATATTTTATGCCCCTGTAAAGCACTTTGAATGGCCTTGTGTCTGAATTGTGTTATAGAAATAAATAGGCCTTGTCTTTCTTTGTTTTTGCTTTTCAACTTGCTGTAAAAATGTTATTCTTAGAATTGTCTCATCTCTGTGAATATCTTTATTTTGTAACTTTGACTTGTATGTATGATACTGATCTATGATTCTGGATTGTAATACAAGGTAGATGTCAAAAGACAGAGACCGTAAACAGAGGTCCACACTTGGTCAATTTAGACCGATGTGTGTGTGTGTGTGTGTGTGTGTGTATGTGTGTGTGTGTGTGTGTGTGTGTCTGTGTGTGTGTTTACAGTGTGCAAAATAGATGACATTATCATCATTGGCGATTAGGTTCAGGCATCCCAGTTGGGTGGCTAGGGTACGGGGAAAGAGATAGGTTAGAATAGGAGTAAAAGACACACACACACACACACACACACACACACACACACACACACACACACACACACACACACACACACACACACACACACATTACAAGACACAACATTAACAAATCTTAATTTCATTTCTTCTCCCTCCCCGACAGCAATGGAAATCTACGATTATTACGACAACGACACGGACTACGACTATGTCAACATCTCGGCCTGGAACGCCACATTCACCGAGTTCTGGTGCGAAGCCGGCGAGCACGAATCCGCCATCAAGATCTTCCAAACCTGCTTTTTCTGCCTCATATTCCTGGTCGGCGTTGTTGGAAACTGCCTAGTCATGGCTACATTCACTCTATACCGCCGCCTACGCCTTAGATCTATGACTGACATTTTCCTCTTCCATTTGGCCTTGGCGGATCTCCTGTTGCTGCTAACCCTACCATTGCAAGCCATAGAGACACACTTGGGTTGGATCTTTTTCGTCCCGTTATGCAAAGCTACGAGGGCTTGCTACGCTATCAACACCTACAGTGGACTTCTGCTGCTAGCTTGCATCAGCGTCGACCGCTACATGGTGGTAGCTAGAGCTCAGGAGATGCTAAAGCTACGCAGTCAAATACTGAAAAGTGGCATCGTGGCTGCCGCGGTTGTGTGGATTATCGCGCTCATTCTAAGCATCCCCGAGATTCGTTTCGCCGGCGTGCTAGGCGAAGGCGCCAATGCGTACTGTGGCATGATTTTAAGCGGGAGAATCAAAATGGCTACCAACGGAGCGATCATTGCAGTCTTTAGCCTGTCTTTCCTGGTCATGGTAACTTGCTATTCATTGATCGCTCGAGTGTTGTGGGTAGGGCACGCCAACAAGCAAGGGAAACAGTGGCACAGACAGCGCACCTTGAAGCTGATGGTAGCGCTTGTGCTAGTTTTTCTACTGTTTCAGTTGCCGTACACTGTGGTTTTGTCGTATAAAATCGCAGGGTCGTTTTGCAGCATTCTACCCGAGTACATAACCTGCACGTTGGCATACACTCGCTGCTGTCTCAACCCCATCCTGTACGCTCTGGTTGGGGTGCGTTTTCGTAGCGATGTGCTGAAGTTGATCCGTGATTCTGGCTGCCTGTGTGGGTTCCAGATAGGGACAGAGTCAGTGAGCTCAAACTCACACACATCATCCGCGGCTTGCTCTCCCACTCACTCCAGCAAAACAATGACTTCCACCAAAAGCTTCAGTTACTAGAGCAGGGAAACTTACTGTGTCTTTACTGTTAAAGGTGCAATATGCAGTTTCAGAGGAGGGGGATTTGTTTACATTCGCAGAGGAAAGTTTGTTTATTCAGTAATGAGAACATACCTTAGAAAATGTTTCACTTCTCTGACACACCCAAAGTTACATAGTGCACCTTTAAGGTTGAAGGCACCTTTCTTTGTAGTAGTAATTCTATTACTAGTTAATTCTACCGCCGTCTTTTGACTAAAGCGGAAGTGTTTTTACGACACCAGCACCCACTGTTCTAAACACCTTTGCGAGGACCTAAATCACCAAGGTGTATTTTGTCAAATTTTGAAAATAAAAAAAGTATGCGATTCATCATATCGACATATTGCTATCTTGCTTTTGCTGCCTTATGCATTTCCATTGTATATTATATTTTCTGCAACAAATAAATGTCGAAGTTTAAGTTTTTGGACACAGTTTAAAAAAAATTGTATTGTATTCTATAGAAGTTATGTTTATTTTTCCATTGTCTAACTCCAAACACACAGGAGAAATGTTTTTGTCCTTGAAAATGCTTCTTCATTTTTGATTTGCGTGTCATGATATCAAGAAATATCTGTAAAAATAAACTTTCGCTTTTATTTTATCTTCATGGTCCCATGACTATTTTGACATTCAACTGACATCACTACAGTGTGTATATTCTTAAAGCCCAGGTTGTCCTGCAGAGAAAGCTGTACATAGCTTGATTGTGCATCACAGGGCACATGTTAATACGAGGCGTATTAGATAATAAATTCCAGATGGACCAGAAATGGCTTATGGGCTAATTTTGTGCCCTTTTGCTTTGCAGTGCAGTGTTGCTCTAATGTATCAAGAGGTGTTTTATTTTAATGATTATTTTTTTAGCATTTTCAAGCTTTATTTGACAGTACAGAGTTGAAATGGGGAGACAGAGCGGGGGGATGACCTGCAGTAAAGGTCCACGGGTCGTATTCGACCACTGCAACGAAGGCCTGAGCCGATATGGTACGCACTCTATCCACTACGCCACCGGAGCGCCCATAAAGATGTGTTTTTATGTTGTAATGTATTGGTTGAAACTCCACTCAAACAATAAAATCTCCCGAGCTTTGGGTTGAAGTCACGAGTTTGAAAGACTCTACACATTCCCTTTGTTACTCAAGAAGTCTTGAGGTTTGAGAGACGGCTCACTGTCACATTAGTCACATTGGCATTACGGCCAAAAATAGCAACAACAAAGACGGTGTGTGTTGTGTTGTGTGTGTGTGTGTGTGTGTGTGTGTGTGTGTCAGGCCCGGTTCTAGAAAGTCAGACTTGGGGGGGCCTGTAGAAATTTTGGGGGGGCACACTGGGCAGGGAGACCGAAGATGCGAGCGCGCGCAGAGCGCACGAGCCGAAATTTTTTGCCCTTGTAAGATCTCTGCGTCTGCTTTTTGGCACATTTACTGTGAATTGTGTAGAACACAATATGCAAATAAACGTTGAGTGTTGCTGTGTGGGAAATTTGATTATTGCATGTTTTTTTTCTCCAAAATGTTTATGAATAACATATAATATACATTATATACAACATAATGTGTATATATATAAAATAAATGATTGTGATGTAAGTGTTTTATTGGCTAATTTTATTTGATGCCTCAAATGGTGAATTAAATAGGCCTACTTCCTATTAGTCAATGCATTGTGTGTCTGAATGTGTTCTCAACAGGATAATGCAGAACTGATTTAAAAAAAAAATACACTTGGTTAACAGCAGCCAACAGTAGCCAGCTAATCTATATTTTACAGTAGGCAATTTAAATCATGTGTGTGTTTGTGTGTCCAACAGGACAAATGCAGAACAGATTTTTTGGGGGTTTTTTGATTTAGTTAACAGCATTCAACAGCAGCCAGCTGATCAATATTAATTTAACAGTAGGCTATTTCAATCATATATATGTGTGTGTGGACCCAATTAATTTTATTTGACATTTTCTTGGACAGCGAACGAAATTTTCCGTCCGATAGTGGGTCGGGAAAAAACCCAGACCCACTATCGGAAAAAAAAAAAAAAAAAAAAAAAAAAAAAAAAAAAAATCTCAAATTTTGGTTGGGGGGGCACAGCTCACATCTGGGGGGGCACGGCCCCCCCTGGCCCCTGGCTACCGCCGGCCCTGGTGTGTGTGTGTGTGTGTGTGTGTGTGTGTGTGTGTGTGTGTGTGTGTGTGTGTGTGTGTGTGTGTGTGTGCATGCATTGTTTAGTCCAAAGTTTTTTTGCAATCGTAAGGTGACAAAAAGCAGACAGTATAGTCACAGATTTACATACCCACCTCAGCCTCCATTTCAAGGAACTAAAATCCTAAACAATGTTTTCCAAAAGGAAGAAAGGCAGAGAAAAGGAGGAGTGGTGGGGTTGAAGAAAAATGTATCTCACATTATAACAGTGAAAACATCAAGGCACTCTTGTTGAAAAAAAAAGTGAAAAAGCCTTATTTAATGTGGGAGACAAAGAGAGACAAAGTTAAGGACTATACATAATCCTAAAGTTTCACTGATGGAAACTATAAACTGTCAGGCAGCCTGAGAAGAGTTGTATTCGTACAGTGTAATCAGGGACACCGTTGGATCACTCCATGTGGCAGGCCTATATTAGCATTCGAAAAGCTAGTGGGTGACTTCTTGACTCATAGGGGGTAGCTTTAAAATGGATCTAAAATCAAAAGGGGTCCTTTCATGGGTAAAGTTTGACTCACTCTATACACATAATAGGCATTTTACAATGTTAATATTCTAATGATGGCAGCTCACATTTTTTGACATAGAAAAAAAAATGTGGCTAATGAAGGGCTCAAAGTGTAAAATACGCACCATCTCGTTGCAGCACACAGGCCTTTCTCCAGGGCGACTAACCAGAAATGATATATAAACAGGCAATATATAGGACGAACACCGGAAGTGACGTCATACCATAGTATATAGTAAAATAGTAAATCAATGACAAAACACATACCCTGCGTTCCGAATCGCATACTTTCTACTATTTAGTATGGTAGAAAAAAAGATTTAGGATGTTCCGATTCTTGTGACCAGATTTAGGAGG
Organism: Ammodytes marinus; assembly: GCF_949987685.1. Taxonomy (NCBI): domain Eukaryota; kingdom Metazoa; phylum Chordata; class Actinopteri; order Uranoscopiformes; family Ammodytidae; genus Ammodytes; species Ammodytes marinus. The sequence goes on along the minus strand of NC_137224.1, from coordinate 2,064,555 downwards.
GTTAGAAAGACCAGGCCAAGAATTTTAGTGTTGAAAACAGCATCCTATTTAGGCGATTCTGACCCACAATCCAGTGCGAACCTGAAGTGACGTAACATCGACGAAGCCTCCATATGAAAACAAATGGGGATGCGACGGATATAAAAGCAAGAGGCAAGATCAAGGCGATATATTATGATGAAATAAATAACTAAAAGTTTGTCCCAATTGTACACCTACTGCATCCTAACTAGATTATTTTTATCGTCAGATGTAGTATGTAGAATAGAAAAAAGAAAGAGTATGAGATTCGGAATTCAGGGAAAATCAATGACAAAACACATAGTTATTACGGGGCGCTTGAAGAAGGCCTGTGTGCTGCACATTTGTTTCATTCATGGTAATGTCAAAGACGTTTTGATGTCTGGTTTTCTACCCTCACTCACTTGTTTGTACAATAAACTTTGATGCATTTGAAACTTAAAGACTCATCCTTCAACACACCACTTATTATTTCTTTTAAAAGGTCTACTATGTAACCGTCAGATAAGTGAAACATTTTCTAAGGTATGTTCTCATAACTGAATAAACAAACTTTCCTCACAGGAAAATGTGATCCCTGGAACACTGTTTGAAGTTAGAAAGCTTCCTGAAAAGTTACTGTACTTCATTTATACTGCTCACCTTGTGGGTAGTGAAAAATAAACAACATAAGATAACAACAATAATTTACAGAAAAATAGCCCCATCCGGTGGCCTATCTGGGGAACTGCGTTACACTATATGATTCTTATTTATTTCATAATTTGCCTCTGGCCGTGTAGAGAGATAATTAGGTGACCAAGAAGAAGAAGCAACCATCTTGTCAGTAAGTATAACTAGCCTATCAATGAAACAATATATTGTCTGATTTTACTTTTTCTGAACATATTAGTTTAGTTTAGTTTAGTTTATTTTTTTCCACATACAATCGATTTAAAAAAAAAAAACATGTAGTTAAAAAAAAAAATTAAATACATGTGTGGATGTGGCAGAAACCTGTACAGGCTTATATAAAGCCACACCCAAAATACATTTACATATTAATATTAGCAGATCAGTACACAAGCGCACACACACACACACACACACACACACACACACACACACACACACACACACACACACACACACACACACACAAAAACATATGTATAAATGAAAAAAAATTATGATTTTGATAACAACAATAATAAAAAAGAAAAAAAAAAGATAGAAAAATAAATCAGTTTAAATCAGTTAGAACATATTATACACAAATAGTTCATATACAAAAAAAAAAACAAAAAAAACTATCTAACCATATGGCCAAATGTTTAAAAATTTGTACAAAATGCTATGCTGCATATTTCAAACCGGGCCCTGGATTTTTTTAAATAAATATGCCGGTCCTTGGAACAAAACATATTGGGAACCCCTGATTAAATGATATTGTAAACAGTGCTGTCATTGAAGCCAATTCATTTCCACTTTAAACATGCAAACAGGAAGCCTTCAGGTATTTAAACGAGGAGTTCTCCTGTTGTAATTGTGTTTTTTTACCACTAGGTGGCAGCCTGATGCAGAGGCACTGTGAACTCTTTATCAGCTTGTTGTGTATTTGATGTGTTTGCATTGTATATTGTACAACCATCGTCATTTTTGCTTTGCATTTGTTTGAATCAACATCATTGTAAATGAGTGTCACCCCTGAATTGATCTCCCGGGTATAAATAAAGGTTAAAAAAAAAAAAAAATATTCAACTAGGAACATTCCCATTGAGATTAAATATCTATTGTTCAGGGGGTCCTGGCTAGGAAGGCAGCATATACACATAGAAGTTTCACATTTATAACTGACTGACACACTGACTGACTTTTCTCGATCATGGCCAATAACGTATTGTGCCCACAGTGACACAGTTCCTCTACTTGATGTGTCACGTCCCGGCCGGGTGTGGTCAGACACACACACACACACACACACACACACACACACACACACACACACACACACACACACACACACACACACACACACACACACACACACACACACACACACACACACACACACACACACACACACACACACAGGTATCACTGTGACGCTCATCATTTATTAACATCTGCAGCCAGCACCTTGTTTTACTCACAGAGATCTTTAAAGTTACAGTGCGTAACTTTTTCATGTGAATGCACGGCCGCTACATTCAAGACATCACCAGACAAATTTACACAAAGTTGATTAAGCCTAATCAGCTCCACAAAACTCTCTCTGTATTTCTCAGTATGGCAGCGTTTACTAACTGGTGTCAACCCACCCCGACACTGGTGCAGGAGCTCAAGAAAAATCCCCAAGAAGAGCCCAAGAAATGTTTCAGTTGTTGATTCTACTGCTAAGAAAAAAACCTGGACGTACAGCAGAAGGTATAAAATCCATGCGCCATCACTGAATCCTTACCTCCATGTAGATGCACCGACAGTGTTTTTGGTAAATTCTCAGAATTCCTCATGGGGAGTGTGAGGGAATTTTGAGTCTTTAATTGTAATATTAATGGGAAAGATTGAGAGGTCATATATGCCTATCTTGTGTGTCTGTCTCTCAGACTCTAGGTCAGCCTTGGAGCCTGTTAGGAGACACTTAGGTCAGTTGTAGTGTAGCTATAGTGCGTATGTAGTTACGCACTATAGCTTTAACAAACATGTAACGTCATTGCCGCCTCAACAACCTATGACTGTGATTAAGTGTCGTTATCCCCTTTGGCAGCCACATAATAACAGCCGTGCGCTTGTTCAGAGTTGTGTGATGATGTAACCTGTTGGTATGAATGAGGTCTTTCATTATATAGGTATGTAGTTTAGAAACAAACCAGCTCTACACTGTATACGTCTACTTCTTGGCTCAGTTGGTAGAGCGGGTCGGCCGATGATCAAAGGGTTGGAGGTTCGATCCCCGCCCTGCCACCTGTGTCATGGTTGTTGTGTCCTTGGGCAAGACACTTCTCCCACCTTGCCTCGTGTGAATGTCGATAGTTAGCCTGCTATCGGTGTATGAATTTGTGTGTGAATGGTAACGTGTAAATGGGAACAGGTCTCCCTTGCAAAAGAGTCTTCGGACTCAATGGGATTTACCTGTATAAATAAAGGTTAAAAAAAAAAAAAAAAAAAAAAAAAAAAACTGTTGCTAATTTTAACAGGTGTGACAACTCCTATTTATACCATATTATATTGTTAAATTGCGCCATGTACTCAGTAGTTTTTTTTTTTTTAACCTTTATTTATACAGGTATATCCCATTGAGTCCGAAGACTCTTTTGCAAGGGAGACCTGTTCCCATTTACACGTTACCATTCACACACACATTCATACACCGATAGCAGCAGGCTAACTATCGACAGTAGTGGGAAGTAATTAGGGTAGGATGGCCTGGAGCTAGAGGAAGAGGGGCCTCCCAGTAACCACACAATTACCTGATACATTTAGTTTCTAGACATTTTACAATTTAATTTGTTTTTAAACAATCTAGATGATGGATAGAGCGAAAGTAGCAATCTTACAATGTATTCAATTTAATAACATTTTTGTAAAACATATTATTTCAAAAGAAAATTTCATTGCATAAATCAAAAAATAATATGAAAAGCTCTTGAAAATGCATTGTTGAAATGTTTTTAAGACCAAAATGTATCACAAATCAGACAATTCACAAAATATTAACTAATCTTTCGTAATAACCTTCTGAACAGTTTTTAAGAATGATTATGGAACGTTTAGTTGATGTAAGTGCTTTCGAAGTTGAGAATTTTGGTAAAAAAGTATTGAAAAAAACGAATGTTGAGATAATGTCCGTTAAAGATGGTCGTATAGGAGAAATATACAGACGCAAACAGACGAGGTTTAGTCACATATACACATATAACAGAATCAAAATAAGAAACAATCTCAGAATTGACCAGTGCTTGAAAAAAACAACATTTATGCCTGCAGTATCTTAACACATGTCTCAGTCTCTGTGACTCTGCAGCTTTATAATGAAATGTTTTGCTTCTTGTACATGGAGGCTCTAGGACCCAGAGGCCTCAATTCTCTCTCTATGTGCTCTATGCTGCCTCTCTCTCTCTCTCTCTCTCTCTCTCTGTCTCTCTCCCCCCCCTCTCTCCCTCTCTCTCTCTCTGTCCCTATTTCGGATAGACACACACAGTATAGCTGCCTGCTGGATCTTTGCCTCTCTCACTCACTAACCCTTTTCCATTATTTGTTTTCCCCCTCTGGATATATGGACATCAAAGGACTAAATACTCAGAGCTTTCCAACTGCATATGGCTGACTTCCGACTCCCACACACCACCAGCAAACTGTCATTTCTACACTGATGGCACACTGCAGCTTTTGGGATAGTTTGCGGCAGAGTTTTGTCCTCACCTGAGCGAAAGTAGTTACACCTTTTATTTTGTTTACAGCTTTCTATCTTTAAAGCTATAGTGCGTAACTTTTGTCGCCTACACCATGAGGAATTCTGAGTAATTACAACAACACTGTCGGTGCATCTACATGAGGTAAGCCTTTCGGTTAATCGTGCATGGATTTTACACCTTCTGCTGATACGTCCAGGTTTTTTTTCTTAGCAGTTCTAATCAGCAACTGAAACATTTCTTGGGTGTTCATTCTTGGCATTTTTCTGAGCTCCTGCACCAGTGTCATGGAGGGCGAAACCAGTTTGTAAACGCTGCCATACTGAGAAATACAGAGAGAGTTTTGTGGAGCTGATAGGCTTAATCAACTTTGTGCGATGGCTTGAATGTAAACACAATTCATTGATGTGTTTAAAAAAAAGTTACACACTATAGCTTTAATGTTACTTTTTCTTATATATCTCACCACAGCCTTGTCTTGTGCACAGACTGAACTATATGCCCTGAACTCTAACCCCTCCCCTTTCTCTCTCTCTCTCTCTCTCTCTCTCTCTCTCTCTCTCTCTCTCTCTCTCTCTCTCTTTTCACTCGTTCAGCTGTCACTCTGTCTGGATATCCCATTCCCTGATTCTAGGGTTTCATAATGCACATGGATCTGGCTTGGAGGCCCCACGCTTTGCCCACTGTTGTCTGAGAGGATATGGACCAAGCTATTTAAGTTATGAATCAACAGACCTATGAGGTAGTCATGGATATAATAATATGGAAAGGTCAAGGGACAATGCCTAACTCAGGAGGGCTTACATTTGGAAAACTAGTTATAAATTAACTAGATTATACTTTAATTTTTTTTAATAATTGACGTTTTTGAATAGTTTTTCAAGATCTATCGGCGATATGCAACCATGGAAACTGCAGCTGGAAGCACAGTGCCTCTTATGACCTCAGACTTGGCAAACTAGATACAAACAAGGCAACTTTTTTTTAATCATTTACCTGTACTTTTTTTAAGTTAAGGTCGATCTAGCGGACTATTTCTATATATAAGACAATCATGGGAAATGCACCCGGAAGCACAATGTCTCAGAAGTCCTTAAACTTTTTAAACTAAGCCAAACTTACCTGGCAAAATAACTTTTTTTTTTTTTTTTTTTTTTTAATTGACATTTTAGTTAGTAGATTTTTAAGGCTCTATCGGATACATAATCAACCATGGGGAATGCAGCAGGCAGTCCAGAGGTGGATGGTAAGAGTGTATCGGCGGCTCCAGGCTCAACCGGATCACAGAAACGAACAACGGGCCCTAAACTGCCCATTCCATCGGAGGAAGAGCTCGAACAACGCTTCAGTGCAGTGCTGGTGAGTCGAGTTAAAAGTCTTTATAGCTCAAAGTTAAAGGTGCAACGAGGAACTTTTTAAATATTTCTGAAACAGTCAAATTTTTCCTCTGATGATCATAAATGACAAGATCACAATTCATCCACATTCATTTCTATCCAGACTCTATTTTGCACTCCCTGTAAACCCAAATCTATTAAATCCTTCTAACTATTTAACGTGTGGAGTTAGTTTCATGATAGTAAAACATCTGAAAAGAGTTCTAGGCATATTCATCATCAATCCTAATGAAAGATATTGCCATTTAAACCTGCAGTGTGTAGCATTTTGGGTTTTATTTCCTAGCAGATTTTGTAGAAAGTAATTATAATATCCATAAGTACATTTAATTTAGTGCATAATAGCTGAAAAAAATGTTTTGAATTATAATTTTGTCCCTTAGAAAGGGTCTCATATATGTCCATATTTCTGTATATTTTGGACCAAGGCCTAGTGCCGCCATCTTGAAAGTGTCATAGTTGGAATGTCATCAGGTGCATTGTTTAAAATGTAGAATTGTTCTTGTCCTTGAAGGCCACTGTAGCTTCTGTTATTATTCAAAAGGGTTGGGGTTACCCAGGGAGCGTTGCATTCTAGAACTTTGTAGAACTTTCTTGATGATGTCATATTACACACTGCACCTTTAAGTTTGATGAACTTTACCGATGAACTGATTGAACTAACCAATCGAGACGGTTCTCAATAAAAATAACAACTGTTTCCATGGAGACAGTTTGATACGGCCACGCCCACACACTCCTGTCAAATGGTCTATATTGTAAAAACTAACTTTTATAATATCTATGAACATTTATTTTCAATCAGATTTCTATCATTTTAAGCTTATTGAGATACCCGACTTTGATTTATACAATTGTATTCCATGTAAGAGAGAGAGAGAGAGAGAGAGAGAGAGAGAGAGAGAGAGAGAGAGAGAGAGAGAGAGAGAGAGAGAGGGAGAGAGATTGAGAGAGAGAGAGAGAGAGAGAGAGAGAGGGAGAGAGATTGAGAGAGAGCGATAGAGAGAGAGAGAGGGACGGAGACAGAGAGAGAGAGATACAGAGAGAGAGAGGGATGGAGACAGAGAGAGAGATACAGAGAGAGAGAGAGAGGTACAGAGGGAGAGAGAGAGAGAGAGAGAGAGAGAGAGAGAAGCGGAACTCAAAACGTCAGAATGAGCAACAAAAAGAATTCGGAATATGTTTGAAATGTGCACGTCCTCCGAACAGGCTTATCACAGTACCAGGTACACAATGCCTCTGTGGAAAGATACAATAAGAGCTCCTTTATGCCCCAGCTTACTGCAGCATTAGGCCGACCGCACACACACACACACACACACACACACACACACACACAAGCAAGCACGCACACACACA
>NC_137224.1:1989887-2052387 GCF_949987685.1 Ammodytes marinus | reverse complement strand
AATCACCTCTGCCAATAATCTGAATTATCCTCCTGAACAGAGAATTACAAATATTAATATTACATTTTGTACATTGAGCAGGCAGGTCTTATGGAGGCATCCATGTTTTTGGAATGTCATCAGGTGCATTGTTTAGAATTTAGAATTGTTCTTGTCCTTGAAGGCCACTGTAGCTTCTGTTATTATTCAAAAGGGTTGGGGTTACCCAGGGAGCGTTGCATTCTAGAACTTTCTAGAACTTTCTTGGTGATGTCATATTACACACTGCACCTTTAAGCTCGTCCTGCTTTTTAAAATGTATATTAAAGTGCATTAATACATAGTCAGAAATCATAATACAAATTGTTTGACTTCAAAATGTATTGATTCTAAAATGGAATCAGATATTAGGTATTTCGGAATCTTCTGTATCCCCTGTAATCAAACTAAGACAGACACACCCTTCTACAGCTCCGGGAAAAAAAAAATAGACCAGTCTGGATTTTTCTTAAATTTTCATCTCTACATTACTTAATGGAAATGCTCTAAATGACAATATTCCTATTGTGAATTTGGTTTAAATGTTGTCAGTAGTTTGTAGAATAAAACCAAAATGTTCATTCTACTCAAACAGATGCCTATAAATAGTAAAACGAGAGACACTGAACATTTGGAGCGGTCTCTTAATTTTGTTCAGAGCTGTATTAAGACGAAATAAACATGCAGAGGAAAGCAGAAAACTCAAGCCTTAGCTCTAATTATTCAGACACTGCTGCAAACACAAGCTTGTTTTTCTGCGAACGCAATAACTCCTAATCAATGGATCCTATTGGGACAGTCAGCACGATTAGGGGATTGAGGAATGCGTCACTATGAATCCCTCAGAGACTCAAAGCTGTCCCACTGCTCTCTGCGCAAATCAACGCTTCATTTCTCTGCATTTTGCTGCCACTTTTGGTCTTATATTTTCCTTGAAGCCCCTGTTAATCCAAATCTATTCAATCTTTCTAACTATGTAATGTGGGGAGTTACTAGTTCATGATAGTAAAGCATCTATCTATCTTCCTATCTATCTATCTTCCTATCTATCTATCTATCTATCTATCTATCTATCTATCTATCTATCTATCTATCTATCTATCTATCTATCTATCTATCTATCTATCTATCTATCTATCTATCTATCTATCTATCTATCTATCTATCTATCTATCTATCTATCTATCTATCTATCTATCTATCTATCTATCTATCTATCTATCTATCTATCTATCTATCCATCCATCCATCCATCCATCCATCCATCCATCCATCCATCCATCCATCCATCCATCCATCCATCCATCCATCCATCCATCCATCCATCCATCCATCCATCCATCCATCCATCCATCCATCCATCCATCCATCCATCCATCCATCCATCCATCCATCCATCCATCCATCCATCCATCCATCCATCCATCCATCCATCTATCTATCTATCTATCTATCTATCTATCTATCTATCTATCTATCTATCTATCTATCTATCTATCTATCTATCTATCTATCTATCTATCTATCTATCTATCAAAGTATAATAGCAAGTTGGACAAGGAATTGTAAAACGATTGTGGTCCAGGCGCATATCAAAAGATATTAGAAAAGTGGAAAAACATTTACTTAATTTTTTAAAACATGTTATGATATTGCAGCATTATATTCACCCTACAATTTTAGCTTTACAATGGAAGAATTAAAATGTATTTTACCTGATTGTTGGTGATTCAAATAGACAGTAGTCTCGTGTGTTTGTCTGACAGATGGTGTTTTACATATGAAAACATTTGATTTTACATGAGCTGCTCTAGTCAAAGCAACTTCCCTTCCAGGCTTTTCTTTCTGAAAAACAAGTTTTAAATTTTGCAGGAATTATCAGAAGTGGTCGCAAGAAATGTATTGTGCTTAGTTTAGTTTAGTTTAGTTGATTTTGGTAATTTTCCACTTCATAGACAATAGACTTGGCCGAGACTCAGATAAACGATAAGTAAGCATTAAGGATGCACTATGCAACTTCTCATAACTGAATAAATAAACTTTCCTCACAGGAAAAATGTGATCCCTGGAACACTGTTTGAAGTTAGAAATCTTCCTGAAAAGTTACTGTTTTCACTGAGTGAGTGAGCGAGCGAGTGAGTGAGTGAGTGAGTGAGTGCCTCTGTTATTGACGCTTTTATTCATATATTCCCATGGCACTAGCACAGTGTTTACAAGTTGAAAGAATCGATATCAAAGTGATAGAAATCTGCACGGTAGAGTTAGAGAGTGTGTGAGTCTGGTAAAGTAAACACACACACACACACACACACACACACACACACACACACACACACACACACACACACACACACACACACACACACACACACACACACACACACACACACGCGCGCGCGCGCGCGCACACACACACACACACACACACACACACACACACACACACACACACACACACACACACACACACATCAAACCCCCTGTTAGAGAGTGTGTGTGTCTGGTAACGTCGGTGTTCAAACACTTCAGTCACACAATCTAAATGTACTTGGAGCTCTTTTTCTGTTTAGAGTTTTACATAACACTTTGCATATTCCCCAACTGGGAGTGAGTCAGTGTGTGTGTGTGTGTGTGTGTGTGTGTGTGTATGTGTGTGTGTGTGTGTGTGTGTGTGTGTGTGTGGAATTGTAAATGCACGATCTGCGGATTTATTTACAGACTGAGGCACGCACAGATATTTAACTACTATTCGCAGCTCTAAGAAGTTGAAAGGTTTTAAAAAAAAAAAGGTATTCTCTCTTTGTAGCCCCATTGTCTGTCTGTCTGTCTCTCTGTCTGTCTGTCTGTCTGTCTGTCTGTCTGTCTGTCTGTCTCTCTGTCTCTCTGTCTGTCTGTCTGCCTTATGACCATAGCAAAGATGCATCGTTTGTGTTTCAATAACGTTATACTGAAGAGTTATTGATACCACGAGTTTGAATCTGTCAATATCTTTTTCCAACTTTACCGCAATCTGGAACTGTCCAGTTTATTCTAGTAATTTCGACTTCATTCACAAAATTGTATTCCATCATAATTCTACACATTTTAACTTTCTTTTGAAGAGCACAATGAAAAAATAACGTACTCCTCTACAAAAAAAAACTTAAGTATATGCACACGGTGGGCAACCTTAATTGGATTAATCAACTTCTTTGGTCCATATCCTATAAGCATCCTTTTAAATGTTAAAGGGACACTGTGTAACATTTTAAGTAATTTATAAGCTAAAATCAATATCCTCATTCATAAATATGTCCTCATTGGTGTAAAATCACCTCTGCCAATAATCTGAATTATCCTCCTGAACAGAGAATTACAAATATTAATATTACATTTTGTACATTGAGCAGGCAGGTCTTATGGAGGCATCCATGTTTTTGGAATGTCATCAGGTGCATTGTTTAGAATTTAGAATTGTTCTTGTCCTTGAAGGCCACTGTAGCTTCTGTTATTATTCAAAAGGGTTGGGGTTACCCAGGGAGCGTTGCATTCTAGAACTTTCTAGAACTTTCTTGGTGATGTCATATTACACACTGCACCTTTAAGCTCGTCCTGCTTTTTAAAATGTATATTAAAGTGCATTAATACATAGTCAGAAATCATAATACAAATTGTTTGACTTCAAAATGTATTGATTCTAAAATGGAATCAGATATTAGGTATTTCGGAATCTTCTGTATCCCCTGTAATCAAACTAAGACAGACACACCCTTCTACAGCTCCGGGAAAAAAAAAATAGACCAGTCTGGATTTTTCTTAAATTTTCATCTCTACATTACTTAATGGAAATGCTCTAAATGACAATATTCCTATTGTGAATTTGGTTTAAATGTTGTCAGTAGTTTGTAGAATAAAACCAAAATGTTCATTCTACTCAAACAGATGCCTATAAATAGTAAAACGAGAGACACTGAACATTTGGAGCGGTCTCTTAATTTTGTTCAGAGCTGTATTAAGACGAAATAAACATGCAGAGGAAAGCAGAAAACTCAAGCCTTAGCTCTAATTATTCAGACACTGCTGCAAACACAAGCTTGTTTTTCTGCGAACGCAATAACTCCTAATCAATGGATCCTATTGGGACAGTCAGCACGATTAGGGGATTGAGGAATGCGTCACTATGAATCCCTCAGAGACTCAAAGCTGTCCCACTGCTCTCTGCGCAAATCAACGCTTCATTTCTCTGCATTTTGCTGCCACTTTTGGTCTTATATTTTCCTTGAAGCCCCTGTTAATCCAAATCTATTCAATCTTTCTAACTATGTAATGTGGGGAGTTACTAGTTCATGATAGTAAAGCATCTATCTATCTTCCTATCTATCTATCTTCCTATCTATCTATCTATCTATCTATCTATCTATCTATCTATCTATCTATCTATCTATCTATCTATCTATCTATCTATCTATCTATCTATCTATCTATCTATCTATCTATCTATCTATCTATCTATCTATCTATCTGTGTGATGTGTGGAGTTAGTTTCATGATAGTAAAGCATCTGAAAAGAGTTATAGACATATTCATCAATCCAAATGAAAGATATTGTCATTTAAGCCTGATTCTGGATTTTGAAACATAAATGTAGCAAATTATTATTTAATTTGTCTTTAACCATTTTTTTTCACTGTAGTTGTTTACAGCAGCAGGGCCCACAGTTCGGTTTACAAACATATTCTAGTCTTACGTTTGGTTCCAGGTTCCTCACAATATTTTAGTTTTGATTTATGATGATAGAATTATTCAATATTAAGAATGACATGTATAGAAACCACTTTTGTAAACTAACCGCAGGCTCTGTGAATGTAAAAACAAATCCCCCTCCTCTGAAACTACACACTGCACCTTTAACGTTTGATAAAACACCTCTGTATGGGACATTACTAAGCCTAAATCTCACTAAATAACGGTTGTTTTTCTCCTGGAGTTGATACAGTTTAATAGCTTATATAAGCAGCACACATCGACCCAGCAGCTCTATTCATCAGGCCTGATTTAACAGAACCCCATCCAGCCTCTCCACACCATTGATTTACGATGCCATTTGCAACTCGCTGTGCCCCGGTTTCTCAGAATGACACACACGAATGCATGTTGTCTGCAGTAGCACACACGGTAGCTTTTTGTTTTTAACATATGAAATGTATAACTACAGCTGTGTGTATTGACTCATGGTACCTATTAATTGCATTATTCACTGTATCTCTATCACTGCATTTATTGTATTTAGTATATTTGATTGTATTTTAAAGCCTGACCCAGGGACAAAGACTGCAAATTAGCTGAAGCTAGACGTCTTATATGCATCACATTTTCCCATTTTTTGTGGCAATGTTGTATGTATTGTCCCTGTCAAATAAACATTAAAATAAATAAAATATAGAAAGGCCTGGGTAACTAAGGTATTGGTAACTAAAATGATTATTTAATTAAATAACGATTATGTTAAAATTGCAGCTATAAGTGTATGTTCTCTGAAAAAAAATCCATAAATAAAGCATTAAAACAAAATGTCAGCTAATACTTCCACCGTCTTGTTAAGCTCAAATTTACTAACATTGTTTATAATTTTACCTCTGGAAAATGATCATAATGAAACAATTGTATGTGTATTGTATATAACAACATACTGTACTTTTTATGCATTTTCTTCAGCGAAAACAGTCCATGATTTGTTCCCCATAAAATTTAGAAAAAAGTCTCATTTTTCCTCTGATGATCCTGAATTATATGCAACAGCAAACAAGACCACCAGTGCAAAGAATGCCGTTTTTATATAGTTTTTCTTTGTCATGGGTACGCTCACCCAGGAACAACAGCTGGCGTAGTAAAAACACTACCGCTTTTGTCCAAAGGGGGTGGAAGAATTGACAAAAACTGAAAGTCCCTCGGAGCACCGTTAATATAAAGGCAATACATCATGTCAACCATTTATTTTGAGATGTAAAACATTGAATGGGGTGAAGATCACCCTAAACATAATACATAGAAAGTTAACAATTTCACGTTATAAAATAATCCTAAATACTGGTGAAGTGGTTAATCTTGAGCTTCTATCTGAGTTCTGAGACCAGGAAAGCATGTCGTAAGTCGCCCTGAATAACTAACTAAGTAACCACCTCTAGACATTCCTTGGGCAGAAAGGGGCCCCGGTTTGGATGAATCTACACTCTCAGCGACCTTGTAAAGTTACTTTTCAGCAACTCATGATAGAGATGTGAGTGTGGATGACGCAGCAGATATGATTATAATGTAACATTTCAAAGGATAAGTGAGGAGGAGGCGTATGACTGCGTGATGTCCTTTAGTGTGGGTGGGTGTCTCCTGTCGACTAGCCCAGTTTTGTGTGTGTGTGTGTGTGTGTGTGTGTGTGTGTGTGAGAGAGAGAGCATGAGTGTGTGTGTGAGGGTGTGTGTGTGTGTGTGTGCAGGTGTGGGTGTGTGTGTGTGTGTGAGAGCATGCATGTGTGTGTGAGAGAGAGAGAGAGAAAGAGAGAATGTGTGTGTGGGTGTATGATTGAGTGTGTGTGTGTGTGTATGAGTGATGGAGGGAGTGTGTGTAAGAGAGTCTATGTGTGTGTGTGTGTGTGTGTGTGTGTGTGTGTGTGTGTGTGTGTGTGTGTGTGTGTGTGTGTGTGTGTGTGTGTGTGTGTGTGAGAGAGCATGTGAGTGTGTGTGTGTGTGTGTGTGTGTGTGTGTGTGTGTGTGTGTGTGTGTGTGTGTATGTTATAATTAGTACAGCTGATGTGTCCGTGTCTGTCTGCTGGAATCTGTTTTGTTATATGGGACAGGCACCAGTAGTGACATAACAGTGACAGTGGCGGGTACAATGTAGTTTCTAGGTCCCGATCTTTCATTATTTTAATTGAACTTTAAAAAGCGTATTGAGGCAAAACAATTTTTATTTATTTTCCCTTTAAGATTATTTTCTTTGTTGGCATTTTTATGCTTTATTAGTTTGGAGAGACAGAGATGAAATGGGTCAGAGAGGGGAATGACATGCAGAGAACGACCCGGGCTGGATTCTAACCCGGGTCTGCTGTGAAGAGGACTGAGACTCTATGGATGGGGGAGGGGGGGGGGGGGTCAAACCACTACACCACAAGCGCCCCCAAAACTTTTTTTAACATCCACATGATGAGTGACACTGTATCACTATAGCAACACACACATGTTATTGTGTTGTGAAACGAGATGCTGCTGTTAACAAGCCCTCACCCTCTGTCACACTCTGACCTCTGACTCAGCATGACTCAGTGCACTAGTGACTCAAAGAGGACAGTGGATGTATAATGCATTATTGAACATGTTGGTTTAGTGTCTAGGGGCCCCTGTGTTTGTTGTGATGTTATTTGGGAAATCTGGGGCTGGTCTTCTGGGATTCCAAAGGAGTTAGAACTAAATACAGTGAAGCAGTGTTTTGTTATTATGCAACACAGACCAGTAACAACATATGAAGAAATCCTTCTGTAATAACCTTCAGAATAGTGTAATATTCTGTGCTTTTGTTGTTAAGTTTGAGTTAAAGAGTTCAGAGAAAGATATGTTATTTTCTCTCTTGGCTACATCAATATGTATTTTATAAATCAAAAAACACTATGTACATGTCTTCAGAAATGCATTTTTCGGCACATTTGTAAATATAAAATGTATCATAAATCAGACAATATGGAAAAATCCTTCTGTAATAACCTTCAGAATAGTGCTAAGAATGATTATGGAAAGTTTAGTTGATGTAAGTGCTTTAGAAATTGAGATTTATGGTTCAGAGTATTAGGGGGAAAAACTAATTTGGAGATGATGTCCGTTAAAGATGGTTGTATAGGAGAAATGTACAGACGCAAACAGACACAGGTCAAAATTCTGGATGTGATTTTGTATTTCAGAGCACAATGAATCTTCCTCCGGACAAGGTGAAGATCCTCAGTCAGTACGACAGCGAGAAGAAGTGGGAGCTCATCTGTGACCAGGTGGGTCTGAAAATCTATCTAATGTTTTCTTTCAACTCTGTCAGTTTGCTATCAACAGTAGTATGTATATACAGCTCTGGAAAAAAGAGCCCACTCCAAATGTTCAGTGTCTCTCGTTTTATTATTTATAGGCATATGTTTGAGTAGAATAAACATGTTGGTTTTATTCTATAAACTACTGACAACATTTCTACCAAATTCCAATAAATTTTTTTGTCATTTAGAGCATTTTCAATAAGTTATGTAGAGATGAAGATTTAAGACAAATCCAGACTGGTCTCTTAATTTTTTCCTGAGCTGTATATTTAACAGTTGAAAGAAGTACATTTTTTCAATATATATTTTGGGGATTTAAAAAAAAAAAATGTAATCGGCCGATTTGTTCGTTATCGTAATTATTCTCTGAAAATATTCGTCATCTGCACTCAAAAATCCATATCGGTCGGGCTCTAGTGCTAACATAAGCTTATTACTGGTAGCCTACGTGCTGCATAAACACACAGCATAAACAGTGCATGACAAAATGTTCACAAACACACATATAAACACACACACACACACACACACAAACTGGAAGCTCGTTAATAATGTACATTGCCATAGTAACCACTGGGACAAACCGTGCGTTGTGATGTGAGAGTGAAATAGGACACCTGTCACTGTCATACAGAGCTTCACTTGCTATTATCAGATATAAAAATATCAGCACATATCAACCACATTTAAGGTTTTTCTCCTTGACAAATTTCAATAAACTGACAGTTTATTTGTGTCATTTCACAGTAAAATCTTTATTTCTACTTAAAAATCATTTGTATAAGAGACACTTTGTAATCAGACTGTCTGTGAGATATTCCCCTCACTGCAGTACTGCAATCAGATGTAATTAGGTGTGTGTGTGTGTGTGTGTGTGTGCGTGCGTGCGTGGGTGGGTGTTAAGATTTTATACAACCCTAAGAAATCTTCTTCAAAGCGTTCTGAAGATATTGCACTCACAATAATCATAGTCCCCTGTTGGCAATATAGGAAAGTATATGTGTGTGTGTATGGTCTGATTAAAATTACTTTCGGGGACACAAGCTAGACTTAAAATCTGCGGATCGGGCTCGACTTGTGCAAATGGGGACAAAAGCTGTTTCGTAAAGGTTAAGTGTTCATTTTTGGGTACAGCGGTTGAGGTTTAGACATAGGTAAATACTGGTTATTCTTAAGAGAACTTAAAGTCGGGGTGCTCCGGTGGCGTAGCGGATAGAGTGTGTACCATATTGGCTCCGGCCTTCGTTGCAGTGGTCGCGGGCTCAAATCTGACCCGTGGACCTTTACTGCATGTCATCCCCCCTCTCTCTCTCTCTCTCTCTCTCTCTCTCTCTCTCTCTCTCTCTCTCTCTCTCTCTCTCTCTCTCTGTCTCCCCATTTCAAATCTGTACCATCTAATAAAGTAAAAAAGTAAAAAATGCCAAAAAAATAATACAACAAAAAAGAGAACATTCAGTAAATGTGTGTTTCTGCATTTTTAGGAGCGATTTCAAGTGAAGAATCCACCGTCTGCCTATCTGGAGAAGCTGAAGAGTCATCTGGATCACGGAGGGGTCAGGGGAAAGGTAAAACCGAAAATGCAAAGTCTGATTTGTGCTGCTTTGCTAATCAAATACAACTGACCTCTCTTGACCTACTTTGACATTCCACATCTCAGGTACGAAGCTGAGTTTCTGTTTGATATTAAAAAAAAAATGTCATTACGTATTGTATTATATTGTATGAAGTTGAAACATTTTGACTGCACACTGAGTAGCTTAGATTTTGACATTTAAACAAATATTGTTTGTGTTAATTCTTGCGCCCCCTTTGGACAAAAGCAGTAGTGTTTTTACCACGTCAGATGTTGTTCCTGGGTGAGCGTACCCATGACAATGGCATTAAGAAAAACAATATACAAATAGCATTCCTTGCACCTGATGGTCTTGTTTGCTGTTGCATGTAATTTATGATCATCAGACGAAAAAGTAGACTTTTCCAGAAATATCTGAAAGTTTCTCATAGCATCTTTAATTTTCTTTTTCTAATGTAATTAATGATTGTTGTTTACAAAATGACGAGACACACAGGTCCACACTTTGCTGATGAAAAATTAAAGTCCACTGAGGGTTATAAGAATGCACAGCCAGGACCAAAACACAAAGAATAAATATATAAATCACCAAACACATAATATTTCATGTGTTTAATACGCAGCCTGTTACAGCCTTTGGCTCAGTGCTCATGTAAGATACAACTTCTTGTCTCACTCCAGTGTTCGAATCAATAAAGTAATTTTAAAGGATACTTTGCAGACATAAAAACTGTCCGGTAAAAAACTGATGCTGTAAAGAATTTTAAATTGGATGTCACAGAGAAGTTTTATACCCAGAATTTGTTGTGCTATTTAACGGCCACAGAGGACAGATGAGTTTTTCTAATTCTAACACAGGATTTACTGTTGTTACATTGGGAGGACACTTTCAGTTTTTTTTAAATGCGATTGCTTGTTAAGTCCTTGCTGTACAGAATATCCCTGGTGGTATCTTTTAACATTTTCTTTGACTAATTAAACATTGACTGATCTTATAACTTCAAAGTTTTTTTTCCCCACACAATATAAACTTGAAACAAGTGTCACAAATCTTCTACACTGTAATTCATACATGTTCCAGCATTATATGATCATTTGTAAAACTGTAAGATATTTAGATGGTTCTAAACTCTACCCGTGCTATGAAAGATGTTTTATAAATGATTAATTGGGGTGGATGTCCTAGAGAAAAGGTGACCGACCAGTAACCATGAGGTCTCTGGTTCGATCCCCGGCACCGGACAGTAGGGTTTTAGTAGTAAAAACTAGTGGTGGCTGCTTTTACATCTACGGTGCCCCACCATCTCTACCATTGTGTCCTTGAGCAAGACACTTAACCCCAAACTGCTCCAGGGGCGCTGTACTATGGCTGACCCTGTGCTCTGACCCCATCCCCCTTAACTTGAGAGGGGAGATGCGAATAACGGATTTGAGATGATATGTGGTCATACAAAGCATAAATTGTTCTCTAAAGGCGTTAATTAGTTCTTGTGGTATTTTTCTTCATCTGTTTTCTGTCAGTTTAAGAGACGAGTCCAGGAATCCACTCAGGTTCTGAGGGAGCTGGAGATTTCCCTGAGGACCAATTATATCGGGTGAGTCTCAATTTGATTCCAACTTTCAGGGAAAAGGTTTAGCCGAGTTCAAACAACTATTGAAGCAAGGACAGTTTAGCCAATAAATATACTGCCAAAAGCTTAAAAAAACTACTTCAATTCTATATTATCTCACGATAGAACAGTGCAGAGTATGTATGAGACATAGAAACACTCATTTATAACTAGAACATTTAGTGCTATGAAGAAAATGTTAAGGCGAGACACTGCATGTGATAGAGTAACTAGAAATACTGACTGGATTTGCTTCAAACTTTGCACAAATGTAGATGCTGACTCAAAGTTGAACTGAATAGATTTTGTAGTTAAAATGTCACTGTGTCCCACAATACCATTTTTGTGTTAAAATCTACTTTGTCCTTGCAGTTGGGCGCAGGAGTTCCTAAACGAGGAGAACCAAGGCTTAGATGTTCTTGTGGATTATCTGTCCTACGCCCATAGTGCCGTCACGTAGGTATCAGCTCGAAAAAACACTGTTATTTATTTATCTATTATATTAAAGGTGCTACTAGGAACTTTTAAATATGTTTTTACATTTTAAATGTTTTTAATATCTGAAACAGTCTAATGTTTCCTCTGATGATTATACAGTAAATGACATGTAACAACAAACGAGACCATCAGTGCAAAGAATGCTATTTTTAGATAGTTTTTCTTAATGCCTTTGTCATGGGTATACGCTCACCCAGGAACAACAGCTGGCGTAGTAAAAACACTACCGCTTTTGTCCAAAGGGGATTCAAGAAATAACACAAACTGAAAGTTCCATGGAGCACCTTTATTATATTAAATTTGTGTAGAAGAAGTTTTATATCCTTCACAATTCACGTCACTGTGTCTGTAACAAACTCAAAGCCTACCACCAACAGCTAGATTTCTATAAACTGTGACTCTCAAAACATTATTTTTCAAACTTCTTCAACAGTAAGAATGATTTTAAATTGCCCAATCATGCCTTTACTTGAGTTAAAAAAGCAAAAAAATAAAAAATATTAATCAAACTTTTTTTCTGATTCTGGTTCATCTCACAGGTATGATTCAATTCTGCTTCAATTTGAGTTAAAATTGTCTGATTTATATACAGGTATGATGGGGACTCGTTGGACAATGGCTCTCTGCCCGCAGACAGAGGCAAAGCTGTGGAGAAATCAGCGGAGGATCTAAGCAGAAGTGCCAGCAGCTCACCCACTCACAGCGCCTCCCGGGCCAAGGCCTTCACTGTCAGGTAGTAGCATCGTGAGCTAACTTTAAGCAATAATGGGGGCGCCCTTAGCTCAGTTGGTAGGGCGTCCCCCCCATGGGCCTCGGCCAGCAGCGGACCCAGGTTCGATTCCAGCCCGCGGTCGTTCTCTGCATGTCACTCCCCTCTCTGCCCCATTTCAACTCTGTCTCTACACTGTCAATAAAGCATAAAAATGCCAAAAAAAAAACTTTAAGCAATAATAGCTCACAGCACGTTAGCAATGATTTAACTTTGATGCCATGATCTAGCAATGTTAACTTTGGCCGCATTTTTAGATTTAGTCTTTAGATGGAAATGCATGTTATATTCATATTATTCATTGTAATCCTAAGGGACCATAGATTTGACAAAGGCTCAGTGTGATTTTTTTTAAGCACACACTGAAGGTTAATAACATTTTAGTAATTTTTATCGTCATAATAGACTAAACTAGTCACTACTTTTTAGTCAAAATCTTTTCTCTATTCAAACGTATTAAATCATGGACTCTATCAGCAACATTAAAATGTTCTTTTAATAGATCATTTCTCATATAATATTGATTGTGTAGTTAATGATGGACCAAACATCGTTATAACCTCTGGGCTTTTCTCCCCTAACTCTCTCTGAAACAGGAAAGCTTTGAGGATCTCTCGCGTCGTGTGCCAGACGGACGACGTCCATCTCTGCATCATGTGTCTACGTGCCATCATGAACTACCAGGTGATAGAGTATTTACTGATCTTTCGAGGTTAAATAAAGGAAAATGAATGAATGAATGAATTTAAAATAGAGTGTTTCGATAGCCAAGGTAACGAGATACATGTTTGTTTACAATGTTGACTTCCTTGATAAAAATATATGTAACCCTTAAAGTAAAACATTTCTAATTCTAAATTTAAAAGTTAAATATATAACTGCCAATAGGGTTAGGGTTAGGGTTAAGCCAAAAAATAGAAACACACATTTTAAAAATGTTATTAACATGATTAAGCTATAAAAGCCAGTCCATTCATGTGTGAACCTTTTCTGATACACAAGACTTAGTATAAGTTAATGTACATTTATATATATATATATATTAATTTTTGTTGTGTGTTGTCAGTCTGGTTTTAACCTGGTCATGAAGCATCCGTGCTGTGTCAACGAGATCACACTCAGCCTCAACAACAGGAACCCACGGTAAGAGGCACAATTCTTTATATGTGTATAGATGTAATTTACTGTAAAAAAATGAATAAAAACCTAATAAAACATGATTTTTGCCCCTCAGGACTAAGGCTCTGGTTCTGGAGCTGTTGGCGGCGGTTTGTTTAGTGAGAGGAGGCCATGACATCATCCTGTCTGCCTTCGACAACTTCAAAGAGGTTTGTAGACTTTTATTATTTTGAATTTTTCTATATGAAAACAGCATTATCTGCACTGATGGTCTCGTTTGCTGTTACACGTCATTTTCGATCATCAGAGGAAAAAATAGACTGTTTCAGAAATATTTAAAAGTTCCTCGTAGCACCTTTAAATGTTATACTTCCAAAATGACCTAAATATAGGCTACAACTAGCATCACTAGGACGGCTCTCTCAACCCACATACTGACGTTATTTTAAACTGGACTCATTCTTAACATAGACATGGTGTTAGTGTGACAGCCTCTACATACCAGTATAGAGCCTTTAATGTTTGAAAAGCAGGTTAAGGGGATATCCCTAACCTGCCCCCCTCCCCTGTCAGCTGCTGGGCACAGTTGACAAGTAGAAATATGCGAAACAAAAACACACAACAGTGGACTATCGGCCTATATTGACCAAGTGTGGACCTGGTATTTCTGGTCATTTTAAAAATACAAAAACACAACAATAGAACATTTACTTATAAGGCCTTTTTTATCATAGTATTACTTTAAATGTGCTTTAGACTGTTGCCATGGAGACAGTTTGATACGGCCACGCCCCCACACAGTCCTGGCAAACGGTCTAGACATAAAAAAGGCAGTTGAACAAAGTTTTATAATATTTATGAAAAATATTTTTTTGGAGTTTTTTGTCTAGGCTTATTGAGACACCCAGTCATTGATTTTTACAATTTTAGACCAGGTTTACAGAGGCACACACAAAAATTCACACACACACACACGCACGCACACACACACACACACACACACACACACACACACACACACACACACACACACACACACACACACACACACACACACACACACACACACACACACACACACACACACACACACACACACACACACAGGCTTATATATGCCAAACACTTGTTGAGGTGCCTCTGACCTATCCCTGGTCTTTGCCTGAGAAAGCAGCAACTGTTGCTAACATACCGTCGCCCCCCGTAGCTACGACGACACAGAATGGATTTTGAACTTGAACTCAGAACAATCTATTTTTAGTAAATGTCAAGTCTGCCCGGCAACTAGCGACACAGCAGGAGGCCATTGTCTGCAGCTGCTATTCGCCAATACTGCAATTACCTTTGAAAATGCCTGGAAGACTATTCAGCTCTGGAAAAAATTAAGAGACCACTCCAAATGTTCAGTGTCTCTTGTTTTACTATTTATAGGCATATGTTTGAGTAGAATGAACATTTTGGTTTTATAATATAAACTTTTATACCAAATTCCAATACATTTTTTGAGCATTTTCAATAAGTAATGTAGAGATTAAGATTTAAGGAAAATCCAGACTGGTCTCTTAATTTTTTTCGGGGCTGTATATTATACTGTTATATTATAATTAAGACAATTGAGGATCTGCTTTCAGAAGCACTTGAAAGAACATTTTAATTAGAATGAATGGGTGCTGAAGTAAGTGGTCAATTACTAAAGACAATTTTACAGTCTCTGTTATTTATTTCATAAGAGACACTGTAGGTGAATAGCGTAAAAATATGGACCTACAGATATCATCATGAAACATTTGCCAGTTGATAATGTACATTTAAAAAAATATATATATTTGTATTACACTTTTTGTATTAATTTGTATTATGATTATGATGATGATGATAATAATGATTATTATTATTATTATTATTATTATTATTATTATTATTATTATTATTATTATTATTATTATTATTATTATTATTATTATTATTAAATATATAACATCAAACATCTCCAAATTAACCATTGGTTGAAAAAAACTACTGTTTTGGGGGATTTTTTGAGGGGTAACAGACAGTTATTTATTTTTAAAATACTGAACCACAGTAAATATAATGGGATTTTAAACAGTAAGAAATTCATAATATCACCAGATTAATTATGTAATAGAGAAAAGCAAGCGATGAATTAAAAACCTGTCAATGTGTTAAGTACAACATCCCCGGGCAACACCACCTGGTTTCTGTAGAGGCATCAGTTACCACAGCAGTGAAATGAGTATCACACTGTTCTGGTGCCGTGTGTGTAGGTGTGTGTGTGTGTAGGTGTGTGTGTGTGTGTGTGTGTGTGTGTGTGTGTGTGTGTGTGTGTGTGTGTGTGTGTGTGTGTGTGTGTGTGTGTGTGTGTGTGTGTGTGTGGGCGAAAGATGGGAACTAGCGATAGATCGTTGGTGGCCGTTAAACTAGAGCCAGGCGGGCGGGCAGTGGGCCAGTATTGGTCCTATGTGTGTGTGTGTGTCTCTGTGTGTGTGTGTGTCTGTGTGTGTGTGTGTCTGTGTGTGTGTGTGTGTGTGTGTGTGTGTGTGTGTGTATGTGTGTGTGTGTGTGAGCCAGTATATTGGGTTTATGTGTCCCTCAGTAGCAGAATGTGGGCTTTGTTTTGGGTAGGTGCGGGCTGTCAGGTTGGTGCGACGCTGCATTATTTAGTGGACATGAGTGGGCGAGAAAGGGCAGAGCCTGCAAATACAGAGAGACTATACTGCCATTGTACAAGGGATTCTGTAAGATTTTAAATATAAAAAAGTCATAATAATAATCATTCCACTTAAATGCGACTAGACTAGACTTCTTCTCTATGTACTTTTTTGGGTCCCTACTCCCTACTCCCTACTCTCTGCCCCCTAAATTCGCACCAGAATCAAGCAGGCACTCAGGTAGTGAAGTGAAATCAGGGGATGTGTATGAGTGACAAAAACACACTTTGGATGTAAACTATTCGGCTAATTATTTAGACATGGCAGTGCAGTCAATACAGAGACCACAAATTCCTGTTACATAATTATGTAGTACCGATTAAAAACACACACACACACACACACACACACACACACACACACACACACACACACACACACACACACACACACACACACACACACACACACACACACACACACAGTTGTTATACAAAGAAACATATGCTGGAGCCTTGTTTGTGAAATGGTTTTTCGGCAGAAGCAAGATCCATAATCCACTGTGTGTGACAAGGCAATTATCAGACCTACAAAGGCACAGGCTGCACTGCTCTATTATTATTATTCCCATTATCTATGCTGGTCCCTGAACTCAGCTGAATAGTGTATAGCAGTATATTAGCTATATATTAGATGGATGGATGGATGGATGGATGGATGGATGGATGGATGGATGGATGGATGGATGGATGGATGGATGGATGGATGGATGGATGGATGGATGGATGGATGGATGGATGGATAGATAGATAGATAGATAGATAGATAGATAGATAGATAGATAGATAGATAGATAGATAGATAGATAGATAGATAGATAGATAGATAGATAGATGGATCTTTTCGGTGTGAGTACACTGCCCCCATGTGTGTACATAAGGAGAAAATCGTCCATCATCATTTACAACACGTCTGGAAGCACAATACGCAAAGAACAAACGCTAACATAATGTGTAGTTTTGTGAGGCGCTTGTGGTGTAGTGGTTAGACACCCCCCCCCCACCCCTTAGTCCTCTTCACAGCAGACGTTCTCTGCATGTCATTCCCCTCTCTGACACATTTCATCTCTGTCTCTCCAAACTGTCTAATAAAGCATACAAAAATATATGATTATTAAAAGATAATGTGTAGTTTCAGTGAGCCTGGTGCCTGCTGTGAGCTCATTATAAATCAAATCATGGGATTTTAAACAGCAAGAAATTCAGAATATAACCAGATGTATTCATGTATTATTATTAATTATTAATTATATATATTGATTATATTAATAAATCCTAATAGCTGAATCTTAATGTCTTGCAGGTGTGTGGAGAGAGAAGTCGCTTTGAGAAACTCATGGAGTATTTCAGAAATGAAGACAGCAACTTCGACTTCATGGTAAGAAAATATATGAAACATAAATGATTTAAAAAAAAATGTATTCACATTATTTTAAATTAAATACCTATCGTTGTTTGCACTCAACAAGGAGATGGATGAGGTCGCGTTGTGCTCTTGAAAATTATGATTTATAGTTGTTAAATTTAGTTTTTTAGACAAAAAGTGAATAAAAAATATTTTGTTGCAGCCCACCCTCACCCTCTTTTACATGATATTTCTTGTTTGGATTTAACAGTTGAATTATTTCAGCTTAAATTGAAACCAGCGAACCAGCGAACAAACATGCACTTGTAATTGTAATGAAATTAAAGCAAATTAACATATCCACATTGAAAACTGGAGTGCTGTCAAAATTATCACTTTACATAATTGCACCTAATCTGCGTAATTAATTGGGGAAATTGTGCATGGTTCCTTTTGAGAGCTTTCCATTAAAAGACTAAGTACTTTGAAATTCTCATAATATATTCTTACCAATATAACTAACGAGTTCCAGACAAAACAAATAACATAGGTGTTCAATCAGAGTGAATGCACAACGCGTCAGAAACCTCAATGTATTTATTTCTATTTTAATTGCGTAAAATATGTTATTATACAGTGTGATTGATTATCAAAAGAGTTGTCACTTAAAGGCCTACTTCACCGGTTGGAATATGAAGGTGTATTGAACTCGGAGATCCTATTTAGTATAAATGTGCAAAAAAAATGAAATCGGATCATCTTAGCCTGAGAAAAGGCAGAAAGAGTGTTTTATGGTCTCACTGTCTAACCCTACAGTTTCCTTCTTGTGACATCACAATAAGGGTTAGGATTAACAGGACAGCTGGGCCAAGGGAAGACTAGGGGAAGACTGAGGGAAGAAAAACCTATTTCATTATATTATAATAGTTATTTTATAATGATAGAACGCCGGTTCCGTATGGGTGAAGTATTCCTTTAAGTATCTGATGAGTGACTAATCTTTGCAGCTCTGCAGGGTGAATTTCAACAATATTCAGTGTGTATCTATGTATTTATTTAGAATTTATCTAATGTAAATATTGTTTATGTTTATCTTATTCTACTCTCTATATTTTTTAACGTTCCTATTGCACCGTGGGTCTGAGATAAACGCCATTTTGATTCTGATGTATGTAATGCATATATCAGAACTGACTATAAAAAACTTTGACTTTGACTTATTTTCTTTAACGGGACACTGTGTAACCTTTTAAGTAATTTACTAACTTAAATCAATATCCTCATTCATCAATATGTCCTCATTGGTGTAAAATCACCTCTGCCAATAATCTGAATTATCCTCCTGAGTGGAGAATTACAAATATTAATATTACATTTTGTACATTGAGCAGGCAAGTCTTATGGAGGCATCCATGTTTTTGGAATGTCATCAGGTGCATTGTTTAGAATTTAGAAATGTTCTTGTCCTTGAAGGCCACTGTAGCTTCTGTTATTATTCGAAAGGGGTGGAGTTACCCAGGGAGTGTTGCATTCTAAAACTTTCTAGAACTTTCTTGATGATGTCATATTACACACTGCACCTTTAACACAAAAGTAGTACAAAGTCCCTGGTCCTTGTTCTGAATTATCAGAGTGACTTATATACATACTTGTTATCATACATTTTACATTATTTCTTATATGTTTTACTTTATGTTTGTATTATTTTAACGTGTTTAATACATTTCCGACATAGTTACAAAATATATTAATAATAATTACTCAGCCATTACTATCCATCCCTGAATCTGCTTGTTTACATAGTGTGTTATATTGTATACATGATAGTCACTGTTCGTTTGTTTATTGTCTTTCTGTATGCACCTTATTCACCAACACAAATTCCTTGTTGGTGTAAAACCCTTCTAGGAAATAAAATCTTTTCCGATTCTGATTCTGATTGTATTTTGCATTGTAATTCCCTGTGTGTCCACCAGGTGGCCTGTATGCAGTTCATCAACATTGTGGTTCATTCAGTGGAGAACATGAACTTCAGAGTGTACCTGCAGTATGAGTTCACCAGACACGGGCTGGATGACTATCTGGAGGTGGGTTTGACCTTTGTCCCCCACAGGGATAGAGACCCTGGAATTAAGAATACAATATATATATAGTACAATCATTCAGAAGATTCCATCAAAATAGACAAAATTAAATAAGAAAATATTACTTTGTACTTCAATTTTTTGGAATTCTTAGTATGTAGAACTCAAACTTTAAGTTACATTACTATGAATCTTCAAACTTTAGAATTTTTATTTCGTTTTAGCCTCAAAACTGGAAAATCTAGTGCAGACATTTGGTTTGAACATACATTTTTACACGGTAGAGAAGTTTTTTGTGTGTGAATTTGTTACTCAATCAGTGACAACCTAGACTATTTCTACAACATTTTTTTGTGTTGAATTTCTTATTTTTTTTAAAATTTGTATTATATTTTTTCTTTTTTGTAATCTTTATTTTTTTTAAAAATCAGTTGAAAATAGAGCACACACACCAACATATTGTTGCATTAAATAGTAGAGTAAATGTATAAGGGATTATTTTTTGACTTAACCTCGTGTGTGTGTTCAGACGTTGAAGTTCACAGAGAGCGACAGGTTGCTGGTTCAGATCCAGGCGTATCTGGACAACGTGTTTGATGTCGGAGCGCTGCTGGAAGACGCAGAGACAAAGAACGCTCTGCTGGAACACATGGAGGAGCTGCAAGAACACAACACAGAGGTGGATGGATACACAGACAGACAGACAGGCTGAGAGATAGACAGGCAGACAGACAGACAGACAGACAGACAGACAGACAGAGACAGACAGATAGACAGAGAGAGAGAGACAGGCAGACAGAGACAGACAGACAGACAGACAGACAGACAGACACACACATACTTAAACGCAAACATACACACACACACACACACACACACACACACACACTTAAATGCAAACATATACACACACACAAAGTGATGTTTGCAATCTTAAAAAGTTGTGTGTGCAAGCATTCTTGTAACCGTCGCTGTCTGGCGGAGAACTAATTTCTCCATTTTTTAAATTTTTTATATTTCTTCTTTATAAATCAGTGCTGTTGGTCACACTTCACGTCTGTGTGTGTGTGTGTGTGTGTGTGTGTGTGTGTGTGTGTGTGTGTGTGTGTGTGTGTGTGTGTGTGTGTGGGGGGGGGGGGTTATCTAAGTTGAAACCATAAAAAATATTTTCCAATTTAAAAAAAACATTCTTTACAAGGTTTTCCGCCCAACACCGACAATATATGGCCTACATGACACCTCATATCGATACCCTGATTGCACACACACACACACACACACACACACACACACACACACACACACACACACACACACACACACACACACACACACACACACACACACACACACACACACACACACACACACATTTAACTAGTGCTCTCTGTGTTTCCCAGTTGAACACCAGGCTGCAGGACAGCGAGCGGGAGGCCGTGGAGAAGGTTTCAGAGTTTGAGAAGAAACTCATTCAAACCACCAAAGAAGTGGAACTCTTAAAGGTGCAGTGCCTTTTTCTTAGTCTGAAGCCAACAAATGCTACCTATGCTAAATACTGCCAATCATTTTTTAATTCTAACCAAGTTTGCCTTTACAGAAACAGTACATCTTTATCTTTTTTTTGTTGTTGTTGTTGTTTTATATCGCTCTAGGCCAATGGTTGTATCTCTCTCGGTGTCACTGAATGAAGCAAAGGTCTCATGGATAGAATTCAGTATTTCCGAAACATTCTTTAAAAAAAAAAGTTTCTTAAATATTTCGTTATGTAATTGAATGAAACACACAAGGACATTTAAATACAATTTGCATTAAAGATTTTTTTTTTTTTTTTTTTTACTTTTTCTTAACTTTTTTCTAATATGACAACAAATATAACGCTAGTGGTGTAAATAGCTAGATAACCAATTCCCTGTGATATATATATATATAATATAATGTGTATATTTTTCTACAGGAGAGTCTGCGTGAGTCCAGCTCGCAGGTGTGTGTGTTGCAGCAGCGTGAACGAGAGAAAGAGATAGAGCGAGAGAGGGAGAGAGAGAAAGAGAGAGACAGAGAGAGAGAGACAGAGGCTCTAAAGGAACTGGAGGCTACGGTGCAGTGTTTGGTGGGGCAGGGCTTGGTACGTTTGGAACGCTCCCCCTCCGGTCAGCTGGACGTCCAGGTGGTGCCCGTCATACAGCAAGTAGAACAGAAAGGTAACAGCTGCTATTATGGAGGTTTTTGGAGTTTCTGAGTTTTCTTATGTTATGAGTTCTAATGAGTTTTTTGTTATTATTCACAAATTCTTTATTCAAGAGGTGTTTGGACTACATACAATTATTTATTGTTTTCACGTTTAGTTATTATGGAATTTCTTCTTATATAATGAGTTTATAAGTTCACGTATGTTATTAGTTTATGAGTGTTCTTATGTTATGAATTCCTATGAGTTTTTTTTTGTTATTTTTGAGTTATTCCTTTATTCAAGAGTATGGTTTTTGGACTTGTTTTTTGTCATTTTTTTGGAGAATAATTGATTGTTTTCATGTTCAGATCTTGTCATTATTTCGCTCAAACATTCATTTAGCCTTTCCGTGACACTTCGGGGGCCTTGTGTGCCTGTACTTCCATATTTAAGGGCCAAAACTAAATATATATACATTAATTAATTAATTTATAAATATATTTATAAATTCGTAACTAAATGTTTAAGTAAATGAAAGAATATATAATGATATGATCAATAAATAATTGTATAATAGGATTCCTTATAAAATGTTTTAATAGTTCATTTTCACCATAAATAAATAATCAGAAATCACAAACAAACATATTACATTTTAAATGTTTTGCACTATTACGTCTCTATGCGCTACATGTATTAGTTTGGGGCGACTGTGGCTCAGTTGGTAGAGCGGGTCGGCCGATGATCAAAGGGTTGGAGGTTCGATCCCCGCCCTGCCACCTGTGTCATAGTTGTTGTGTCCTTGGGCAAGACACTTCACCCACCTTGCCTCGTGTGAATGTCGATAGTCAGCCTGCTATCGGTGTATGAATGTGTGTGTGAATGGTAACGTGTAAATGGGAACAGGTCTCCCTTGCAAAAGAGTCTTCGGACTCAATGGGATTTACCTGTATAAATAAAGGTTAGAATTAGTTAAGTCTTAAAAGTTTCTTCGTTTTGTTTGGTACATTGTAGGAGAGCTGTAGCTTAGATAATTTAATTGCAATGACTGTATTACTTGAGAAGACAGAAATTAAAAACATAGTTTGAAGCGTAAGATTAAACCGTTCTTTCCTGAAAAGTTATTAAAAAACAGGTTACAAACACCCACAACATATTTAACCAATTTACATGTCCGAAAAAAAAGTAGTAAGAATAATATAAACTTAAATTTGAAGTGTGTAGTATTTGAATAATAACGTCATTGTTTTCTCTCCAGCTATTGAAGAAGTAGACTCAAGAGGTAACGAACAAGAGATCGCGCCCCCAGACCCCCCCTCATCTGAGCCTGAAACCAACCCTTCGGAGGCTCCTATACAGACGGACACAGTGCAACATGTTATACCCCCACCGCCGCCACCCCCGCCATTACCTGCATTCTTAACTACAGCCACTACTATAGTACCACCACCACCTCCTCCCCCTCCCCCACCAGTGGCCCCCCCACCTCCCTTACTGCCTCCTGGACTTGGTACGATCCAACCGTCAGGGGAAGGGACTGATGGGAGCTTGGGTGAGTCCACTATCAGAGCAGAGGGGGGTTCAGGAGGACTTCAGAGAAAATATTAAGACTGTAATTTTAGAAGCTGTTTTATTTATTAACGTGACAACAAGTTACTTTTAGAGTTTGTTTATTAAAGCGGCCTCTTTGGACAAAAACAGCAGCGTTTATATGACGCCAGCGTGGTGACGAAAAGTGATTTCAGTCAAATGAAAATGTATTATAGCAGGTAAAAGGGACTGGTTGGACTATAATGTGTTCTACATAAATATAAACAAGTTCATTAGATGCTTTAGTAAAATGTCCTGCCTGATCACGCTATAAGCTGCAAATATGTGTTGTAAATTCACTGCCGCCATAGTGGTCACTTTAAGTAGCCTATACAGTTTGATTTACTTTTCAATTGCTCAAAAATTTCAAACTACTATATATACCAACTTCAAAAATCCCTACAGTTAGGCAAGGCAAGGCAAGTTTATTTATATAGCACAATTCAAACACAAGGCCATTCAAAGTGCTTTACAGGGGCAAGATTAAAATACATAAAACACATTAGAAGACATTTAAAAGCGAATGAAAAGAAGTAAAACGTTACAATCCTTTACCTCTGTTAGGCCCTAACTAAATGTATAAAGCACACCTGTAGCTGCTTCAGTCTAAGCTCACCGTGATCTAGTACATTTATCTATTGCTATGCTGTATGTTACTGCTGTTTGTCTAACTTCTGTTGCTATGTTGAATATGTTATTGTTGTCTATGTGTGATTTTACTGGCTATAGTACAGTGTTGTCTTGTTCTCTCCCTCTCCCCTTTCCCCCCAGGAGGTCATTCACCTCCTACCAGGCCATTGCTTGTTTCTTAGCAATGTTTGCCTGTTTAAATAAAGGTTGATGATGATGATGATGATGATGATGATGATGATGATATATCTTTTTTAGAGGATGAACATCTTTAATTGTTTTCTGTTGTAGGTCATATAAAGAAGAAACCGATAGAAACCAAATACCGCATGCCGCTGCTGAACTGGCAGGCGCTGAAGTCCAACCAGGTGGCCGGAACCATCTTCAACGAGCTGGACGACGAGCACGTTTTAGAGGTTTGTTTGGTTCACGTTTGATAGTCATTTTCATTCATAAAAGTTTCACTAATATATATGAAGACATTTCTAAATACCTTACCAATTATTAGGCATACATGTACATCTCTTTAAAAAAAATCTAAGGTTTAAAAGGTTCACGTTTTACAGTTATTCTCTTTCCTTATATTTATTTAGTTTTTGGCATTTATTTTATGATATAAAAATATTTAAAAAAAAAACAAGAAAAAAAAACGTTCATTTGGGGTATATTTGGGTTCCTTTGTGGACAGGTTTTTTTGGGAACTTTTTGGGTGAATTTTTGGATGACCCAACACACATTATCAGAGCTACTGGGCTACAGCGTTGGTTCACTGTAACCTGTGTCCAAAAAAATTACAATAAGAAAGACACATTTTCATTACATATAAATAGTAAATTATCTCAACAAAACATAATGAGTTGGCTCAAATGTAGGCAGTTTTAGTTGGCCCTAAAAACTCTACTGAAGACAGTGGCCTTGAAATTATTTCATTTTATACTGCATATATTTTCCTTGTTTTTTTTTCCTTAAAATTTTGAGTTTTCTTAACTTGTTTCATTGTACATTACATCCATCTATCTCCCGATTTTGTCTTAGGAGCTGAACATGTTGGCTTTTGAGGAGCAGTTTAAGACCAAGGCCCAGTCCGCGCCTGTAGAGGTTGGGACACTCAAGATGAAACGGGCCCATAAGACTCCCAGCAAAGTGTCTCTGATGGAAGCCAACAGAGCCAAAAACCTGGCCATCACCCTGCGCAAGGAAGGGATGGCTGCCTCCGACATCTGCTGCGCCATCGAGACGTAAGTGTCAAAATTCATCTGACATTTTTTCTGGCGAGGTTGAAGGGATTCAAGGAATACATTCCATTACATGTCATTTAGCAGACGCTTTTATCCAACAGGACAGGAGCACACATTCATACACCGATAGCAGCAGCAGCTACCACGCAGGGTGCAAGCTAACTATCAGGAGACATTTAGGGTTCAGTGTCTCTTTGCCCAGGGACACTTAGAATAGTTCAACATGTGTAATTTTAGAATCAAATAGATACATGCACGTCACGGGCACTTCCCCGGTTTCCTTCCAGTATGTATTTCTATTTTTCTATTGCTTTTGTCCAGAGGGGGCAAGAATGAACACAAACTGAAAGTTATGCAGAGCACCTATAAGTGTAAAAAATCCATCCATGCCCCTTTACAGGTATAACCAACGTGCTTTGAGCCTTGATTTCCTGGAGCTGTTGGAGCGTTTCATCCCGACGGACTACGAGATGAAACTGATTCACGACTACGAGTGTTCGGGCCGGACGCTGGAGGAGCTCGGAGAGGAGGACCGGTTCATGGTCCGATTCAGCAAGATCCCCCGGCTAGCCCAGCGCATCAACACCCTCACCTTCATGGGCAACTTCCCCGAGAGCGTCAAACTCATACAGCCCGTGAGTTTTTTTATAACAGCCAGAGGAGGGGGAGAAAGTGGTGATATTACAAAGCTTGTACCTGGGTTTTTCAGGGGAGACAAGAATCAACTGTGAAATTAATCTGAATTTAAACGGAGTTGAAATCGAAATAGTAGTTCTTGGCATTGATTATGAACAAAAGCTCGGTTGGAAGCCCTTTGTTTATCAATTCCACAGTTTTCTTTTCTGGAAATCAATGAATAAAACAAATACTATTTGAGTCTTTTGACTAGACAATTGATTTCCGTCAAATAAAAGGTTTGAATTGATAAATACACACCTGTTATTTAATATAAAAGATGCAGGTATTGATAACAATGAATTAATAATGGTTAAACTTAATAAAATACCAAGAGGCTCAAGGGATTCACATACTTTCAAGCAACTCTGTGAATGTGTAGAGTCGGCTCTAATTACATCCAATTACATCATGATTCATCACATGGTTATTTTAACAACAGATCTGCCACCAGCTTTGGCACCGATCTGTTCACCGTTTGTTTTATGGCTCAACAAGCTAAATGTAAATTAAACATGACACACACACACACGCACGCACGCACGCACGCACGCACGCGCACACACACACACACACACACACACACACACACACACACACACACACACACACACACACACGCTGGTGTAATCTCCTGTCTCATACGGACACATAATAAATCTCAACCATCCCATCTCCCTATGACAGCAACTGAACGCTCTCATCGCTGCTTCCATGTCCATCAAATCTTCAAGCAAGCTCAAGAAAATCCTCGAGGTGAGTACAGAAGTGTATCATTTGCATACCAATAAATTTTTTTAAATATATTCTTGGTTTTATCATAGTTAACCCAAGAACAATGCAGCTGCAGCTACGGAAAAAGCACACGTGTTATTTGCGTTAAAAAAATTAAACGCATTAATTCCAGAAATGAATCACCCTGCGTTAACGCGTTCATTTTGACAGCCCTAATAACTACATCAACACACAACTTGAAAAGCGAACACACAAACAAAAGACAAAACAGAATGAACAACCAACATGGCGCACTCTGCTCTACAGGTTTTTAAGACAAAAGGTAAAAGTTAGAATTTTATTTTTTTAATGTATGGAATAGAATACACAGTTAAAAGAAAAAAAGGGGGCGGGGGGGGGGGGGGTTGGATTGACAGGACAGCTGGGCCAAGGGAAGACTGAGGGAAGAAAGGTGGGTGTGGGGGGGTCTTGGCTCTTATGTTTTTATGTTTGTTACACAGTGCTGTCTTGTAATTCCTTGACACAAACTGTCTAACCATCTGGCGCGTGTGAGTAATGTTTTTACATTTAACAGCCATGGCATAAATTTCCCTCTCCGTAGCTGCGTGGGATACGGAATCAAAACTGCACAGTTGGATGTTAATTGCAAAAGGCTTGAAATGTAATAACCCTTTTACCAGCAATGTGAATGCATAAAAGAAAATACCTCTATATTAAAGTTAAAGAGGTCGATTTAGGAATAATTGCTTTCAATCTGAACTCCTCATTATATTTTAAACAGCACTTCAAATACAGGCAGTAATGGGAGAATATAATTTATTAAGGTCATATCTGGCATATCTGAATATTATCTTTTACTTTTCCCGACGCGTTGGAAAGATGGTTTAGTAATGATTGCTACGAATCTAAATCACAGAAATATTGTAATAAAAAAAGAAATCCATTTAGTATGTGAAAATGAAAAGATTAGATGTTTTGGTGCATTATATTTCGCTGTTGAAACAGGTTCATTTAATGGTTAATTTTTTGGACAGATTTGATTTGTAATTTCAGACAGAAAAGAAACTAAGTTCTGTATTATATAATGTTTTCTGTAAAAAGTTTTTTAGAATTTTCTGACAAAATGTTTGCAAAGGAACGCAGGCTGTTTGTTGAACAGGAGAAATCAGAAACCAAGAAAAGTATCCTAGCTCTTGTAACAGTCAGTTTGCTTAAAGGCCCACTTCCTGTGTAATATGACATCATCAAGAAAGTTCTACAAAGTTCTAGAATGCAACACTCCCTGGGTAACCCCAAGCCTTTCGAATAATAACAGAAGCTACAGTGGCCTTCAAGGACAAGAACAATTCTAAATTTTAAACAATGCACCTGATGACATTCCAACTATGACACTTTCAAGATGGCGGCACTAGGCCTTGGTCCAAAATATGCAGAAATATGGACATATATGAGACCCTTTCTAAGGGAAAAAAAATAATTAAAAAATTTTTTTTCAGCTATTATGCACTAAATTAAATGTACTTGTGGATATTATAATTACTTTCTACAAAATCTGCTAGGAAATAAAACCCAACATTCTACACACTGCAGGTTTAAAGGTAGTCAAAGTCAAAAGTCAAAAGTCAAATTCATCTGACTCTATCTCTCTCTGGTCTAAAGATCATTTTAGCTTTCGGGAACTACATGAACAGCAGCAAGAGAGGAGCGGCGTACGGATTCCGTCTGCAGAGTCTGGATCTGGTGAGTTCAAATTAACAACTTTAAACTTACTTTCTTTATACAACTACTACTGCAACACACATAAGGCAAGGCAAGGCAAGGCAAGTTTATTTATATAGCACAATTCAAACACAAGGCCACTCAAAGTGCTTTACAGGGGCAAGATTAAAATACATAAAACACATTAGAAGACATTTAAAAGCGAATGAAAAGAAGTAAACATACTGTATCACCCTTCACTTTGATAGTTGTAAATAGACAGGACAGGACAGGACAGGACAGGACAGGACAGGACAGGACAGACAGACAGACAGACAGACAGACAGACACACAGACAGACACACACACACACACACAGTATAATGTTTATTTTACTCACTCTCTCTCTGTCCAGTTGTTAGACACCAAATCGACGGACCGACGGCAGACGTTGCTTCACTTCATCGTGGGCATAATCCAGGAGAAATACCCCGAGCTCCAGGCCTTCCACTCAGAGATGCATTTCCTAGACAAGGCCGCGCTGGGTATGTATGTAACTTTATTTAAACAGGGACAATGTACAAAAGAACACAATACTATCTAAACGTGGGATTAGACATTAAAAGGATAACAATGATATAAATACATAGGATACAAAAGTTTATGAAAAGCACTGGGTGAGAATATGAGCACAGGAGTTTAAAGCCTCTGGAAACCCAAGTCTTAAATAGTAAAAATGACAATATCTTTATTTTGGATTGATAAATATGCCTAACTCTTTAGAGGACACTTACTATTACCATTATCATACAACTAGCTACCTCCCCACATGACATGGCATTTTGTGGATTTGAGTTTACATGGGCTTTAAAGACAGAAGTCTAAGGTAATTTTTTTTCAAATTATGCTTTGTCATCTCGGGAAAGTATGATGGTGTATATGGGCCACATAAGTCGAAAAAGCCAAATCAATAAGAACAATTTTGGAGTTAGAGAAGAGCTTTAAACAAATTATAATGTCAGATTATATTCTAAAGTCATATTTAAAAAGAAAAATTGAAACTTTTTCAATCACACAAAGTCACTCAATCACACTCGCGCAGATAAATGTTGAATGTCGTATATTAATGAGGAGTTATGATAGAGCCGAATATCACTTTATTCATAGTTCTATTTGACATTCTGTGCAGGTTATCTCTGCGCGACCTCTAAATCTGAATTAATACCGTTTAATATAATTACTGTTCTATCAGTATGAGGGAAGACTACACTTCATTCTTCTGCCTTAATAATTTAAACTATACGTACTTACATATTGTACTGCACTGGTTCATCCTGCTTAAAGGTGCAGTGTGTAATATGACATCATCAAGAAAGTTCTACAGAGTTCTAGAATGCAACGCTCCCTGGGTAACCCCACCCCTTTAGAATAATAACAGAAGCTACAGTGGCCTTCAAGGACAAGAACAATTCTTAATTTTAAACAATGCACCTGATGACATTCCAACTATGACACTTTCAAGATGGCGGCACTAGGCCTTGGTACAAAATATGCAGAAATATGGACATATATGAGACTATTTCTAAGGGAAACATTTTTAATTCAAAACATTTTATTCAGCTATTATGCACTAAATTAAATGTACTTATGGATATTATAATTACTTTCTACAAAATCTGTTAGGAAATAAAACCCAAAATTCTACACACTGCAGCTTTAAGACCTGGTTGTTCAGTTTTTACATCATCACGAATGATCCAAGCAGCGTTTCATTATGTGTCTGTTTGCTATTAACACCCTCATTAACCTTTATTTTAAAAGGTGCTCTGAGGAACATTTAGTTTTTGTTCATTCTTGAACCCCCTTTGGACAAAAGTGATAGTGTTTTTACTACGCCAGCTGTTGTTCCTGGGTGAGCGTATACCCATGACAAAGGCATTAAGAAAAACTATATAAAAATAGCATTCTTTGCACTGATGGTCTCGGTTGCTGTTACATGTCATTTATGATCATCAGAGGAAAATTAGACTGTTTCAGAAATATTAAGACAGTCTTGATACTTTAATGTGTATGTATTGGTACGTGTATTGATTTGATGTACTACAGTACATACATGTATTTGATTTGTACATGCTTTTGTTTCCTCTATTAAAAACACTTATCCTGTGTCACCTATAAAGACAAAAAAAAGTGAAATAATACTTTTTCATACCAGTTAGTTAGTTAGTTAGTTTTATTATTTGTCACATATACATTTGCACAGGACAATGCATAGTGAAATTCTTGTCTATGAGTCCGGTAAGTATTGTTTGTTTTTAAAGGTGCTACACAAATATACTGATTTACTACTATATATATTTGTGTATTTGATTTGTACATGATTTTATTTCCTCTCTGAAAGCACTTATCCTGGGTCACCTATGAGGACTAAAAGTGAAAGACAAATTTTCGTACCAAGTATTATTTGTTTTTAAAGGTGCTATACAAATAAAGTTATTGTGTTGTTTTGTGGTGTGTTTGTAGTGTCTCTGGACAGCATCTTGCAGGATGTACGAGGCTTGGAGCGCGGCATGGAGCTGACCAGGAGAGAGTTCTCTGTGGAGAAAGAGAATCCCGTTCTACAGACGTTTCTCAGCAGCAACACGGAGCTGCTGCAGTCGCTCATAGCGGACGGGAAAACTGCCCAGGTCAGATATAAATCACCCACCCACTCCCCAAAATACAGTGCCTTGCAAAAGTATTCATACCCCTTGAAATTTTTCCACATTTTGTCAAGTTACAACCACACATGTACGTTTATTTTATTGGGATTTCATGTGATACACCAACACAAAGTGGCACATTATTGTGAAGTGGAATGAAAATGAACATGGTTTTAATTTTTGCAAGGCACTGTATAACACCATTCACATTAGAGACCTGTGTTGGATCCTGTTCATTAATTCATCGGTACAATTGGACATTTTTTTAAGTTTATTTTAAGTAAGTCAAACAAACATTGTCATATCATTGAAGTTATAATGTATTCTGAGTAGACCAAGGCAAAGTAAACAGAGGATACTGTAGGTATGGGCATTGGACTCGGGCCACGATAAGGCACTTATGAGTTTCTACGGAAATAGGAAAAACTGCCCAGTTTTTAGCGTTAAATAATCCCCCAAAAATCCAAACACCAATCCTTAAGAGAACCGTACAGAAGAGTATTAAAGAAATAATTTAGATTTAGTAGGATGATTGGTAACACTTTATAATAACTATCCGTTGTAACTCGTTAATAGATCATTAGTAAACTCTTAATTAATGATTTATTAATGATTTGTTAAGTGTTTGTTAGCAGTTTGTTAAGGATTTATAACAATGCCTTACAGACAGTTAATAGACCATTAATAAACTTTTAGTTAATTGGTTATAAATGACTTGTTAAATGACAGTTAACTGTTTGTTAAGGATTTATAACTGTGCTTTATAGATAGCCGATAGATAATTTTCAAGCTAGTAGTGAATTACTTACTAATGACTTATTAAGTATCAGTTAATAGTTTATATATGTTGTCGGGACGTTATTCTAAAGTTGCAACTATTCCTCATTTATTAATTGTTTGTAAATGAGGAATAGTTGCAACTTTAGAATAACTTGTGTTATGTTTATACTGTTTGTAATCGGGACAATTGTAATTTATTTCTCATTTCCACAGGATGCATACGACTCGGCTGTGGAATACTTTGGAGAGAACTCTAAGACCACTCCGCCTTCCATGTTCTTCCCTGTTTTCGTCCGGTTCATCAAAGCGTACAAGGTCAGAAATCGCTTGTTTTTCTAAATATAAGGTTACAAATAACTGATTATACTGAAATAAATCATTTTATGAATGAAATTACAAAAAAAAAAAACTTTTATATGTGTACTTGAAGCCCTCTCAAGTAGCTTTAAATGCTGATAATATTAAGAAATATTTGTTTTAAACGTACAAGGTCAGACAGAAATCACTTTTTTTAATAAATAAAGTTACAAATAACTGATTTTAGCCCTCACTTTGAAGGCCACACAAGCAGCTTTAAATGTAGATAATCTTTATATTATTTTGATAGAATTATATATTGGGGCGCTCCGGTTTAGTGGATAGGGCGCCTACCATATCGGCTCAGGCCTTTGTTGCAGTGATCGCTGGTACAAATCTGACCCGTGGATCTTTACTGCAGGTCATCCCCCCTCTCTCTGTCTCCCCATTCCAACTCTGTACTATCTAATAAAGCTTGAAAATGCCAAAAAATTATCTTTAAAATTATAATTACGTTGTTTTTATCCGACAGCAAGCGGAGCATGAGAACGAACAGAGGAAGAAACAACTGATCCTGAACTGCGACGCTCCACTAACTCCTCCTAAACCTGAAGGCAGAGGCAACAAGGTAACGCTATTTAACTTTATTTAGTTTAAAGACCTACTTCACCGGTGGGAATCTGAAGGTGTATTGAACTCTGAGATCCTATGTAGTATAAATGTGCAAACATTTTAGAAATCGGTTCGTCTTAGCCTGAGAAAAGGCAGAAAGAGTGTTTTATGGTCTCACTGTCTAACCCTACATTTCCCCATGTGTGACATCACACAAATGTAGGGTTAGGATTAAAAGGACAGCTGGGCCAAGGGAAGACTGAGGGAAGAAAAACCTCATTCATTATATCATAATAGTGATTTTATAATGATAGAACGCCGGTTCTGTATGGGGGAAGTATTCCTTTAATATTTAAATGTTTTTTGTAAAACAACTTGACAGCAGTGAGAAAAATGAATGTACTTAATGTACATTTTACTGAAGAAAAAACAATACAGTGAGGACATACTGTGTTAAAAGTTAAATTCCTGCATTCATAATATAACTTGGGTAAAGAATACAGCAGCTGTAGTTTAGTTTGATAATGATGGTAATGATTTAACTGTTACGAGGTCGTTAGGGGAAAATGGAAGCTGGGGGAAGGTTGTTTGAATATAAGAATGTAATAAACAAATCAAAGAAACACGTGAGTTTCTTAAAGGATGATTGAGCTACTTAGTTCCTACCTGTCCAAATATGGGCGGAGATGCCTGCTCCCAAATATCCACTGGAGATTTATGTCTGTAAAGAGTTAGTACACACACACACACACACACACACACGTACATACACACACACACACGTTGCTCAAACACACACACACACACACACACACACACACGCACACACACTGACTGACTGAAGCCGTAACAAATCATGTTGACTAAGCCGAAAGCTTGTTTACAACCTGTCCGAACGTGTGTGTGACAGCTCATAATTCTCGCCGCGTGCCGTGTTAGTATTATTACCCTCCACAGCAACGGGAGAGTTTGTCATATGCTGTTCACACTATAAAACACTTTGTGAGGCTATAATTCAAGGTTGCATAAATAAAATTGACACGAATGTTGTTACTCACGCATGGAAACGACCACTAACAATCAAAATAAGATCATTTAAAAGTTAGTTTAGTTTAGTATTATTTATTTGTCACATACACAATTGCAAAGGGCAATGTGTAGTGAAATTGTAGTGAAAAAAACTCACCTTTTCAATGGTTTTTCAACATAAATATGGGTCCTCAGTCTGACCAGAGAATAAACAACCCTCTCTCTTTTTTATCTCTGAAGGCCTGTGTTCAAAAACCCTTATGACGTCATACCCAAATTACAAATTTACAACCTGAAAATGAGAAGAATACATGTAGCCTTGGTCCTACCAGACCATCGAACTTCATTTCATTTGTACAGAAGGTCTGGAATCGCTCAATTGACAAACGTAAACTCACTTGAAAACGTTGCCTGTTGAAGTTTAAAACTATTGGATCTGCCCAGTGCCACTCTGGATCTGCCAACCTATCGCATAACGTTTGGTCGTGACGTATGTCATGAGCCGGCTTCTGACTACAACTGAAACTCAACGTCATTGTTCTCAGCCACTCCCTCTGTTCGCTGATTGGACCGCCAAAAAATCTGGCGGAGAAAACCCGCTAATACACCGCAGACCCAGACTGACTACCGAAGAGAAATAAAAATTGAGTGGAAGTATGTAGGCGGGCGGTGCCAGTCTAAGAATATGTGACCTTTCAATAGAATATCAGATTGAGTCTTTGACACGTTTGTATGTTCCAGGTTTTGGTGGCGAACAGAATGCCTCATGTGGATCTGATCGCTGAGCTGAAGAAGAGGCAGGTTTCTCCCCTGGTGAGGGAGGGGAAAGACGGAGCCATCGAAGACATTATCACAGGTAAAAATACAACCTACCCCGCCATGTTTCTACTGTAGCTCAGAACGGACAAACTTAATGGCCTTAATTAAGCGTTTTTATATATAGTTGGCGTCCTGGGGAAATGCACCTGTTGGAAGACCAAGAAGAAGAAGTACTATAGAATAAATAACT
Organism: Ammodytes marinus; assembly: GCF_949987685.1. Taxonomy (NCBI): domain Eukaryota; kingdom Metazoa; phylum Chordata; class Actinopteri; order Uranoscopiformes; family Ammodytidae; genus Ammodytes; species Ammodytes marinus. The sequence continues at coordinate 2,017,437 of NC_137224.1, read as the reverse complement.
AAATACATCTTCACCTCATCACTTGATATTGTGGAAAGACTTGAGGCAGTGGTGGATGATGCCATCTCTATTAACTACAGCTTCTTGTCCTTGAAGGCCCCAATAAAGGGACGGGGTTAGCAAGGGAACGTTGACATCTAGAATCTCACCACTAGATGTCACCAAAGTACTGCTATATTACACACTGCACCTTTAATCTGCTTTAATTTTCATATTCAAACTGCAGTTAATCTGAAATCTTGCATCACTAAATATTTCATCCTCTTAGCTTTCTTTTCTTTCAGACTAATCTCACTCTTATTTGTCCTTCCCCTTGCCCCTCTCTTTCTCTTTCTCCCCCTCTCTCTCTCTCACTCTCTCTCACTCACACACACACACTCTCTCTCCCTCTCTCACACACACTCTCTCTCCCTCCCTCTCTCTCACCTCACACACACATACTCTCTTCCTCTCTCTTTCTCACACACTCACACACACTCTCCCTCACATACACACACTCAATCTTCCTCTCTCTCTCACACACACACTGTATCTCTCTATCCCTCTCACACACACACACCCACACACACACACACACACACACACATACACACACACTCTCTCTCTCACACACACACCCACACGCACACCCTCCCTCCCTCTCACACACACACACACACACACACACTCCCCCCCCCCCACACACACTCTCCCCTCTTCCTTTCTGTGTAGCTCTAAAGTCCGTGCCCTTCACGGCGCGTTCTGCCAAACGTTCGTCTCGTCTCTTCTGTGACTCTGTCTTCAGCGACGAGGTGACGCATTAAAATCCCTCGCTGCTCTGCCCGGGTCTGTGGTTCTATTCTATTCTACTCTGTTGCTGCTATACACTATTCGCTATGAAACTGTGTGTGTGTGTGTGTGTGTGTGTGTGTGTGTGTGTGTGTGTGTGTGTGTGTGTGTGTGTGTGTGTGTGTGTGTGTGTGTGTGTGTGTGTGTGTGTGTGTGTGAGTGAGTGAGTGAGTGAGTGAGTGAGTGAGTGAGTGAGTGAGTGAGTGAGTGAGTGAGTGAGTGAGTGAGTGAGTGAGTGAGTGAGTGAGTGAGGTGTGTGTGTGTGTGCATGTGTGTGCCGGTCTGTGGTTCTTTTCTATTCTGTTGCTACTATACACTATTATACACTTTTCTTACCACAAACATACACATCTTTCATAGTGCACCTTTCACATACTCAAAAGGAATATTTACATCTTTATCTTTAATGGAGGAATTTCTATCATATTCTCTTTTTTTTTTTAAGATATTTTTTGGGCATTTTTATGCTTTATTGATAGTGCAGAGAGACAGAGGTGAAATGGGGCAGAGAGGGGAGTGACATGCAGAGAACGACCGCGGGTGGGAATCGAACCCGGGTCTGCTGCTGGGCCCGGCCCGGGAGGGGGACGCCTTACCAACTGAGCTAAAGGCGCCCCCTCATATTCTTATTTAAAAGGTGTAGTCAGTGATTCTGGAGAAACTGTTCTTAATGTTTTATCTGGAAAAATAAAGGTTAAATAAAAAAAAATAAAAAGAAAGCTTGTTGTCAAAATCACTTTTTGTCAAAGTCAGTGAATATCTCTTTGTGATCCGCTAGCTGTCCGTACTGTGTGTGTGCTGGTGTTTATATACGCATCCTAGGCTCTGTAAACTGGTTTGTAAACAATGAGACCACTGTAGTTATAGCAGCATGCCATTTTTTTCAGCAAACACACAAAGTACAGACAGGTAGCAGATCGTGAGGAAGCTTTCTCCAGAATCGTTGACTCCAACTTTAGATGCAGTAATGTGTGTTTTATCTGATGTCCTTTTCAAACATGACCTCATTCTGTCTGTCTGTCTGTCTGTCTGTCTGTCTGTCTGTCTGTCTGTCTGTCTGTCTGTCTGTCTGTCTGTCCTTTAGATCTGAGGAACCAGCCGTACAGACGGACGGACGGCAGCCGCCTCAGCGCCAAGTGGAAACCGGGACAACAGCTCCACGTTTCCTCAGACATTTCCCTTTGAAGACAACCGAAAGTTTCGGCTATAAAAGCACTTATACAGCTCCGGAAAAAATTAAGAGACCAGTCTGGATTTTTCTTAAATCTTCATCTCTACATTACTTATTGAAAATGCTCTAAATGACAAAAAATGTATTGGAATTTGGTAGAAATGTTGTCCAAAACTTTCATTCTACTCAAACACATGCCTATAAATAGTAAAACGAGAGACACTGAACATTTGGAGTGGTCTCTTAATTTTTTTTCCAGAGCTGTAGATCAGACATTTAACTCACCATGGCGACGATTGGCTTGTTCTCTCGTGCACGTTCCAACGCCTTGGAGGTGAAAGTGCACGGAATATTTTTACTAATAATATTGGACATAAAATAATTTTTGCAACAGTGAGGCACTTATTTTGAATGATGTAAGAACCTGGATGATGGTAGAAAGACATGGGCGTAGATTTTGGGGTTGGGGGGGATGCAGGGTCTGGTGTTAATACACAGCCTGGGCTAGGATATTTTCACTGACAAAAAGTGATTTTGACAAAAAGCATTCTCCAGAATCACTGACTCCACCTTTAAGTGTTTGGGAGGACCCCCCCGAACCCCCTGTATAATGTGTCCATGTTGAAACGAAACCTACGCCCTTGATGATAGAGATATTCTATGATTAGAACAATCAAATATTAATTTGATGATGACACTGGATGTCTCATGAGCTCGTTAAGACGATTATATGGACGACTGAGCCCTCGAGCTGAGTGACTATTGAAAGGCATTTAAAAAATTAATGTAATTTGATAGACGGATCGCTAGTTAATCATTTAGATAGATTTCTTAAAAGAAAAATGAAAAAAAAAATGCTCGGGAGATGATTTTTTTTTTAAATTGGTTTTATTTTAAATAGAATATGAATAAAAAATGTCCATATTAATGTCTTGTAGAAGAAAGTCTCAACAAACAAATCTAAGGATGAAGATGTGTAATATATTTAAATTATTTTTAAAAACTGAAGTGTAAGAAAATGACAAACTTCTACTTTTTTGCTTTGTGCATTTCAACAAATAAAGCATTTTATACCGTTTGTGATTGAGTGTCATCATTACATATACTGGATAGGTGGAATGAAAATAACAGCAGATTAAGTTATGAGAAAAATACAAATGTAACAATAAGTAATACAACATTTAAAGGAGAGGTAAGAGATATGGTCCTTTTAGCTAACTTCTGGTCAGTGATTGTAGTTAGCAGTCCCCGTGAAAATAGAGTAATTTATCAGGCATATTAACAACAAAAAAATATCACTTACTTCTCCTTTAGTACAATAAATACATCAGCATGTTTAAGTTTGATGTATTTTGAAGCAAATGTATTACTTATCAGGAAGCCCTTTCTACACTCCTTGTGTATTTTTTTATTATTTAACCATAAATTGTAAGTGGGTTTTTAAATGATGGACGACAGCAGATAATACATATAATATAAGCACCTAGTGGCCACTTTATTATTTATCAGTGCAACAAAACAGCCAAGAATTAATTCTTACCAAAGATAAGGCAAGGCAAGTTTATTTATATAGCACAATTCAGACACAAGGCCACTGAAAGTGCTTTACAGGGGCAAGATTAGAATACATAAAACACATTATAAAACATTTAAAAGCGAATAAAAGAAGCAAATAAAAAAAACTAATTAAAACTCGATTTAAAAACATAATAAAAGAAGCAAATAAAATGAAAATTGCAAGTTAAAAAGGAAACAAAAAAGTCTTCAGACTCGATTTAAAAGAACTGAGAGTTGCAGCAGACCTCAAGTTCTCTGGGAGTTTGTTCCAGATTGTTGGTGCATAAAAACTAAAAGCTGCTTCTCCTCGTTTAGTCCTAACTCTAGGGACTGTAAGTAGACCTGTCCCAGACGACCTAAGGGCTCTGGACGGTTCATAACTTATCAGCATATCAGTAATGTATTTTGGCCCTAAACCATTTAGTGCTTTATAAACCAACATCAGAATTTTGAAATCAATTCTTTGAGTGACTGGAAGCCAGTGTAAAGACCTCAGAACTGGGGTAATGTGATCCACCTTTTTGGTCCTAGTGAGGACTCGAGCAGCAGCGTTCTGAATTAGCTGAAGCTGTCTGATAGATTTTTTTGGAAGGCCAGCAAGGACACTGTTACAGTAGTCAAGTCTACTAAAGATAAATGCATGGACAAGTTTTTCTAAATCTTGCTGAGACATAAGCCCTTTAATTCTTGATATGTTTTTTAGGTGGTAGTAGGCTGATTTATTGATTGATTTTATGTGTTTCTTGAAATTCAAGTCGGAGTCTACAACAACACCAAGATTTCTGGCTTGGGGTGTAGTTTCTAACATAATGGATGTAAGCTGTGCGCTGACTTTTAATTGTTCATCTTTGGCACCAAAGACAATTACTTCAGTTTTATCGTTGTTTAATTGAAGGAAATTTTGGCACATCCAATCATTGATTTGTTCAATGCACTTACTCAGTGCCTGTATCGGACTGTAGTCTCCTGGTGATATGGTTATGTACATTTGTGTGTCGTCTGCATAATTATGGTAGCATAATTTGTTCTTATTCATAATCTGAGCTAGTGGGAGCATGTAGATGTTAAATAGAAGAGGGCCAAGAATGGAACCTTGGGGGACCCCGCATTCAATATTTGTCCGCTCAGATGTGAAATTGCCTATTGACACATAGTAGTCTCTATCCTTTAAGTAGGATTCAAACCAGCTTAGTACGGTTCCAGAAAGTCCAACCCAGTTTGCTAGTCGATCTAGTAATATGCTGTGGTCAACTGTGTCAAAAGCGGCACTGAGATCCAGTAAAACTAAGACAGAACTTTTGCCACTGTCTGTGTTTAAATGGATGTCATTGAGGACCTTAACCAGAGCAGTCTCAGTACTGTGGTGTTGTCGAAATCCTGACTGGAAGACTTCAAAGCAGTTATTCATTGCTAAGTAGTTATTTAGCTGTTGATAAACAGCTTTTTCAATGATTTTACTTAACAATGGTAGGTTAGATATGGGCCTATAATTTTTCATGAGTGATGTATCTAGATTGTTCTTTTTTAAGAGTGGCTTGATGACTGCTGTTTTCAGGGCCTGTGGGAATACACCTGTCTGAAGGGACATGTTGACAATTTGTAGAACATCTGAGGCCATACAGCTAAAAACAGTTTTAAAGAAGCCTGTGGGCAGAATGTCAAGGCAACAGGATGAGGAGTTCAGGTGTTGTATAATGTCCTCCAGGTTTTTGTGGTTTATAAGATAAAATTCTGCCATTGCATTTGAATTGATTTTAAGAGGGAACACATATGTTGAACTTGGTATTGATGCAGTGACAGCTTGTCTAATTTTGTGAATTTTCTCAGTAAAGAAGGAGGCAAATTCATTGCAGGCCCTCGTGGAAAGATGCTCAGATGCTACTGGCACAGGAGGGTTTGTTAATCTGTCGACAGTAGCAAACAGGGCACGTGCATTGTTGTTGTTTTTGGTGATGATGTCAGAAAAGAAAGAATGCCTTGCATTTCTCAGTTCTGAGTTAAACGTGCACAGTTTCTCTTTGAAGATGTCATAATGAACAAAACAGTTCCATTGTACATACAGTAGAGTATAGAGAGATATGCTTATGTGGTTTATTGTCTAAAGTTTAAGCCTGGTCATTTTGAATTGATGTAGTTTGATGAGGATTTTAGATGGTAAAGGATTCCTATAACTTCCGTATTTAGGTATATTTAACCCAAAAAACATTTTTTTTTAGAATACAATTGTATTTTGAGTTTTTTCCAGGTCTTGTTCCATTGCTGTTTGTTGTTCAGTGTTCTTTCAGTGAATCCAGGAGTTGTTCCGCTTCTTCTCTCGTCCTCTTCAGCTCCTCCGTGACTTTCTCGCACTGTTTCGCCGTTTCTTCGACACTGGTCATATCTGAGGCCTCCTGAGTGACACTGATGCTTTCCTCCATTGTGCTAATGCTAGCTAGCGTCTTTGCTACTTGCCCGGCTACACTTCCCACCAAGGCACCACTGGAGGAGGATGAGGCGGCCATTTTGTCGCTTATCGATTTGATCGTTTTCATTTCTTCCACGAGCGGCTTGATTGACTCCCTGAAATCCCCCGTTCTCTTCATCCTTTTCACCTTATTTGCCTTGATTTTTTCTTCTTTAGACTCTTTATTATTTCCACGAGAAAAACCTACGAATCGTCCGACTAAACCCACCGCGAACTTCGTAGCGTACATGCTACCGAAAGCGCCACCGATAGCGCCCCCTACCGCTCCCACCTTCCCGCCGAAAATACCTCCGATTGCACCGCCAGTCGCAAAACCAACCGCGAACCACGCTCCATCGCTGACTACACCGTGAATTTGACTTCCATTCGCTTGTACGGCAGAGCCCAATGCACCCCCGATAGTACCACAAGACGCCCCGCCAACCACACCACCGATCAGGCTTCCGAAAAAGCCTACAGACGCACCGACCGCGTTGATATCGCCAAAGAATTTGCTAAAAGTTGTTGCGCTAACTGCTCCCAAAGTTCCGAATATTCCACCGGTAACGCAACCACAAGTAGCGCCGAAAACTCCTCCGAAAACCGCGAAAATTCCGACACCGCGACCTGTGTTCGTCTCAGAAACTTCCTCGTGCATTTGGTGAAGTTGAGCGGACGTTTGTATCCGAATAAGATCTCGCCGTCGATTGTAGATTTTGAGGAAGGACGTCAAACTGATAGTGAGTTGGTCTGTTAGGTCAGGTGACGCAGGTGACGTGGGAAATGCTCTGTAGTCCGTAGAAGAGCCGTCAAAATCAAATAAGTTTTCCATTTGTGGGGTAGTTTTGAATATAAATCCACGTGGTGCTGAGGCAAAGTGGTGTCTACTTGATTGAAGAGGAGTGGTCAGATGGATGGATGGAGTTTAAGGTCCTTAAAACTATCACCACACAGGATTCTCAGCTGAAATTCTCAGTTTTCTGCCTGTGTGTGAAAAACAGAGAAATAATTAAAACTCTCTGAACTCAATCTGATATACATGATGTGGACTATACCATTCAAATAATGCAACTTATGATAAACAAATGTACACAGAGAAATGAGCTGGAACTGAAATATTGTATTGAGGTGAAATATATGTTTTACAAAGCTGTTTCATGTCGAATGCATTAATTGATATGAATAAATCATCTAAATGCGGTTTATAAGTTGAACATCACATGGTCAAATTTGAATCACTTTTAAAAAATTAATTCTTTGATTCCATTCTAGAATCTGTTTCCTAAACAAGATAGTTTAAAAAAAAAATACTAATTTAAAGGGGCAGTGTGTAATATGACATCATCAAGTAAGTTCTACAAAGTTCTAGAATGCAACACTCCCTTGGTAACCCCACCCCTTTCGAATAATAACAGAAGATACAGTGGCCTTCAAGGACAAGAACAATTCTAAATTTTAAACAATGCACCTGATGACATTCCAACTATGACACTTTCAAGATGGCGGCACTAGGCCTTGGTCCAAACTATGCAGAAATATGGACATATATGAGACCCTTTCTAAGGGAAAAAATAATAATTCAAAAACTTTTTTTCAGCTATTATGCACTAAATTAAACGTACTTATGGATATTATAATTACTTTCTACAAAATCTGCTAGGAAATAAAACCCAAAATTCTACACACTGCAGGTTTAATTATTTTATTCTTAGACATTTTTACTATGCTTTTATTTTCTATGCACATTGTAAAGCACTTTGTGACCCTGTCTGTGAAAAGCACTATATAGGTAAATGTTACTTACTTACTTATCATCAGTATTTATGTTATGATAATATTTGATATCTAATGCTTTATAATACTTTGTGAGTCTGTAAAACCCCTGTATATATTCTGATGGCACCCTCAAGGCTCCATACAGGCGGTTATGGTGTCAGGTTCACAATGTAAAAAGGGTGTTTCTGTTTACACTTTAACACATGTAGAATTTCCAGTTTGTGAATTAATGACTCAGCAACTTCTTCATGCTTCTGCCTGAACAAGTCTCTACACGTAATAAAACCGAACAAGAGGCTACAAACATCCCTGCGTTCCAAATCACATACTTAGTCTTTTTACTACACTACATACTAAAGTACAGAAGAGTTTTAGGGCCACAGGAGAGAAACAAAAATCAGATCAAGAAAGTTTTTTTTTCATTATGTATGTATATTATGTATCACCGTATTAACACTGGATTTTTTTTCAATGCACACACAGTACAGATCGGGAGGAGATTCACTGATTTTGCCCAAAAGTGATTTACCAGAATCCCTGCCTACTACACCTTTAACGCACGCACGCACGCACGCACGCACGCACACACACACACACACACACACACACACACACACACACACAGCAAACTGTATTAACCAACAGTAGATTCAGATCACTGTGTGTATTGTACTTACAGTTTGTCGTCTGCTCCCATGTTTGAATGGCAAGGCAAGGTTATTGCTATAGCACAATTCAGACACAATTCAGCCTACTCAAAGGGCTTCACAGGGTCACGAAATACATCAAGATTAAAATACATCAAGCATAGAACACACATTAGAAAAGTGAATTAAAAAAATGATTCACCTTCTGCTGCTGGTGTCGTGTTTGTTGTTGTTAACACAGTCGCAGGTTTAGTGACGTGTTCAAAACTGCGCACTCCATGTTAAATATCAGGAAGTGGATGAGTGACAGGAGGGCGGAGACAGTTAACAGTCAGACTATTTCACTTCCAGGTGCCTTGAAGGGAATGTGGGAACTGTGGAACAATTACCATGACACACACATCAAGATATAAGGCTTCTGTATAAGATATTTCACCTGCATGTACTGCAATTCCCCCCTTTGTTTACATACCAGTTTACCGAGCCTAGGCTGTGTTTTATCACAATTTTTATCAGCACACACAGCACGGACAGGTAGCGGATCCCACCTGTCCATACTGTGTTAACTTAAACCTGCAGTGTGTAGAATTTTGGGTTTTATTTCCTAGCAGATTTTGTAGAAAGTAATTATAATATCCATAAGTACATTTAATTTAGTGCATAATAGCTGAAAAAAAAGTTTTGAATTATTATTTTTTCCCTTAGAAAGGGTCTCATATATGTCTATATTTCTGCATATTTTGGACCAAGGCCTATTGGCGCCATCTTGAAAGTGTCATAGTTGGAATGTCATCAGGTGCATTGTTTAAAATTTAGAATTGTTCTTGTCCTTGAAGGCCACTGTAGCTTCTGTTATTATTCGAAAGGGGTGGGGTTACCCAGGGAGCGCTGCATTCTAGAACTTTGTAGAACTTTCTTGATGATGTCATATTACACACTGCATCTTTAAGTTTTTTTCTTTATTGGTCAATTTACACAAGGTATATCGAAAGCTGAGCTGAGTGTTAATACACATCCTAGGTTCTGTAAACTGGTTTGTAAACAATAGGCTCACTCACTGTAGTTAGCAACATGTAATTTTTCAGCACACACACACACACAGTACAGACAGGTAGCGGATTGATTGAAAACAAACTTATGTCCTGACTGCAATAGCAGAGCCTGAAGGTCAAAGCACACACACACACACACACACACACACACACACACACACACACACACACACACACACACACACACACACACACACACACACACACACACACACACACACACACACACACACACACAGTCTATTTATCATAATAACTCTCTCACCTTTCGCCTCGCGCTCATCTACCCCGAAGGTAAACAAAACGGAACTTTAACACTAATTAGTGTCTGTTGCAGTGGTGTCTGAGCCCTCTAGTTAATTAGGTAGTGTGTGTGTGTGTGTGTGTGTGTGTGTGTGTGTGTGTGTGTGTGTGTGTGTGTGTGTGTATGTAGCTCTGTATTCACATGCCCACATCTCGTCTGTATGCATGGACGTTATTTACACACATTCTCACAGTTTTTGTATATCATTTTATAATCTATAAGTGGCTGTAGGATGTTTTAATGGGTGTATTGAACGCTTTGTACATACATTGCATATTAACGTCTACAGATGATGTGAATGCACTTAATTAGGTACTGTGGGAGTGCTCTGGTGGCGTAGTGGATACAGCGCGTACCATATTGGCTCCGGCCTTCGTTGCAGTGGTCGCATGTTCAAATCCGACCCGTGGACCTTTACTGCAGGTCATCCCGACGGTTTTCGCGATAGCAGGCTAACTATCGACATTCACACGAGGCAAGGTGGGTGAAGTGTCTTGCCCAAGGACACAACAACCATGACACAAGTGGCAGGGCGGGGATTGAACCTCCAACCCTTCGATCTTTGGCCAACCAGCTCTACCACCTGAGCCAGTCGCCCCATCAACATCCAATGATAGTAAAAAATACACAGATGAGGCATCGTACCACCGTCATGTATAAGACAGTTGTGTTTTTATATTTTTAGATTTTTTTTAATATAAGTTTAAAAAAAAAAAATAATAATAATTGTGTGTGAGTGTGTTTTACATTCGTGGCACTTTTATGAATGTTATTACAGTTCATATGTTGTTTATCGCCTGATTTATGATACATTGTGTTCTTAAAAAACATGTAGAACATACAATTTTTGGACCTGAGCATACAATTCTTTTATAAAAAAAAAAAAGGCTGTATCCAAAATCTGTTCTCTAAAAACTTTTAACTCTTAATTAATCAAGAAAATACATCAAGTGATGGTAAAAAAACACACAGATTCACAGATGAGACATCGTACCACCATCATTTATAAGAGGGTCACTTTTTATTGTCACAAAAACACAACAGGAACCTACAAAAGCAGCAACCATTTTTTTTTTAAGTTCGGTTGATTTTTTCTCAGACGAAAGCAGCAACTTTTAACTTTCCATACACAAAGTTGCGAGGTGTTTTTTTGCACTGTTAAGTTGGTCTTTAGTTAGTTATACTGACTTTGTATTAGATGTATCATTCACAAACAACACTTACCCCACACAGCAAGCATCACTCTCGGACTTTAATTGATATACAATATCATTCAAATATCTTTCTCGATTAGATATATAATAACTTTTTTTTCTTTATTCTGACAGTAAAAGATAGGGGGAGGGGCATTTTACCGACCCCCATTTTTAAACATAATACAAAAATTACTACTGTACACTTTTTGTTTACTCTATCATACACTCACAAAGTATACACAGAAGTATTGACAAGAAAAATTAGACCTTTGTTGACCCAAGCGTGCAGATTTTTCCAGGAATGTTTACAGTATGCATGCCATTTTATTTTGGATAATTATTCATTTTTTATTTTCTCCATCTTAAAAAAAAATGTCCACATAAAATCCATTTTGTAATATATTATTTGGGGGTTTATATACATTTTTGAACATCCACAAATGGTTTGAACAATCACACATTCATCAAGAAATCCATCTATAGAATTAAACTGTTAAATTCTGTGCATACGTACATACACCGTTGGTTATAGTTAACAGGAAAACGGCTATAAAATGGGGCATCCTTTTTAGTGAGGTGATAAGTTCTTAGAGGAAGGTTATGTGCTTTTTTTAATGTAATACATGTGTTGGTACTACAGATGATACTCATATTATTAGAATATCATGAAAATTAATTGGAATTGAGGCAAGAATTCAGGCAAAAGTGGCCCAAACCAAGTACTGAGTACATATGTATGATTATACTTTATATATAGAGGGCCGACATTTCTGTATTTAAAAGGCCTTTTTTCATAAACTGTAAGCCATAATTATCAAAATTATAGCAAATTAAGGCTTGACATATCTCAATTTGCATGTAATGAGTCTATATAATATATTATTTTCACCTTTTAAGTTGAATTACCGAAATAAATTAACTTTAGCAAGATATTCTAATTTTTCAAGTTTCACCTGTATACACTGTTCAGTCCTTCAAAACCAATCTTCTACAACATAGTGTGATCATGGTTACGCAATAAACAAAATGTTAAAATCTTTCAAACGCAGAAAAATAATAATATACAGAATAAATGTGTCACATGAGTCCTCTTCTCTTCGTCAAGTATAAAAATACAAAAAAAGTTTGATAATACAAAACATAGATGAGACTTTTCTTTCTTTTTTACATGTAAATAAAGCGATTTCTTTCCAAAACAAAAAACTAAAATGTATGGTCGTTTTTAATATACATACAATATATCTGTGAAGAAGAAGTTATTTAGGTTATACTTTTAATTAACTGTGTTTGTCTACGTTCGTGCTAGCTTGTTATGCTATTTCAGAGTTCTACTTATAATACATTCCATAAATGTATTAGCTATACAGTGAAGCGTCCGTGTGTAACGTCATTACTGCGAGTTGTACGAACACACACTCGCAGTATTAGATTTATATTTCCCTCCAGCAACAATAGCCTGTATTATGTATTGGGGCGCCCCGGTATAGTAGTGGATAGAGTGTGTACCATATTGGCTCCAGCCTTCGTTGCAGTGGTCGCGGGTTCAAATCCGACCCGTGGACCTTTACTGCAGGTCATCCCCCCCCCCCTCTCTCTCTCTCTCTCTCCGTCTCCCCATTTCAACTCTGTACTGTTTAATAAAGCTTGAACATGCCAAAAAATAATCTTAAACAAAAAGTGAGTGAAATTCCCACACAGCTATTTTCTATAGGCCCAGAGTCGATGCAAATATTACAAATATTTTAACTTCTTAATCTAAAATTAAGGTAACTACAGTTTTCATTAACTCTGGTGCTTGTGTTTATTAATGTGTGATTTCCCTTTTAAATAAATAAAAAAAAATCTATTTGTGTTTGTGTTGATGAAATACCTTCTTTCATATTGGTCTAAAATGAAAATAAACTGTAGTTTGGACTTATTGTGTGTGTGTGTTGTGACGTCCTATTCGGGCTACCTATTTTGGTGATACGAGTCCATAACCGGATTGATCCAGTAACTCACTCCTCACGCTGAGACCTGCGAGGCAGACAGGATGGAGCAAAGCAAGAGAGAGAAAGACCGGCACACAGAACACACTGCAAACATGAAAAAGTTAGGAAAACTTGATTCACAAGATTTTTGAGTTTTTTAGGCCAAACAAAAGTCTTAAGTATGAAGGAAACTGTCTACATTTGAGCCAACTAATAATCTTGAGTTGAGATAACTTATCATTAAAATTGTATGTTATGTATCTTCAAGTTTTGAGTTATACAAACTAAGACTTCCAAAAAGTAGAAGGTGTGCTTACGTATGAAGTTTTGTTCAGACAGTTTTAACAAAGTTTGATGTTTGAAGCAACATTTTGTCCAACTTGGTTTTGTTTGTTATCAGTAAGACATAGAATCAGGTGGAACAACTGTTATTATTTGAAATTCTCAGCATGTAGAACTCAAAATGTCAATGAATAAGTTTTTGCTGACGACATAAAAAAGTTTTAGTTTTAGCTTCAAAAATCTTGTTCAGAGTTGCCTTGAAATGTTGAACTTTCCAAACTTTTTCATTTCTTTTATGATCATTCGCCAGAAGCATGAGCAGTGTTTCCACGGTAACACTGGAAGCAGCTATATATCAGTTGTTAAAAATTAAAATAATATCTCAGCACTGCCCCCAAAACAGCAAGCAAAGAAGGGACGATTTAAGAGCCAAAAAAAATAGTCAAAAAACACGAAAAGAGAGAAAGAAAAAAAAATGGAAGCAAGAAGCAGTGAAAGGGAGGGGGAGAAAAAAAGACAAAAATCAAAATTTACAAACAGACAAAAATGTAATTCAATTTTCTGTTAAAGTGAGAAACTGCAGGCTAAAATATAGTTTTTTCAAGCTCTGGTCAATGTTGATATTTTTGCCTATTTTTCTTCCATAACATGTCTTCTTTCATACATGTATAAATAAAAGTGTAAAACAATGTACATTAAGGTGTTTAATTGACTAAACCTTGTATGTTTGCGTCTGTATATTTCTCCTATACAACCATCTTTAACGGATATTATCTCAACATTAGTTTTTTTTTTCAATACTCTCAAACCAAAAATCGCAACTTCTAAAAGCACTTACATCAACTAAACTTTCCATAGTCATTCTCAGCACTATTCTGAAGGTTAGTACAGAAGGATTTGTTCATATGTTGTGAATAGTTTGATTTATGATATGTTTTTCTCTTTTTTAAGATCTGTATATAGTATTTATTTTATAAATAAAATGAAAAAAAAGCTGCATCCAAAACTTGTTATGCACACTAATGGACTATAGACTAAACAAAAATAAATATTTGAACTCTTTCCAACTTTATCCAATCTATATTTTTGGTTTTCGTCAAATATTGTCAAATTTCCTGAAAATTGTAATACAAAAAATAATTGTTTTAATGCTAGTAATCAACTGGTAAAGTGTCATGATGATATACAGTATTTAAGTTAGGACATGTCCCCAATTTACCCCTGCAGTGTCTGGCCTCATATCTTGGTCTAAACCCCATTCCCATCCCTTTACCACTCACTCTACACTGCGATCGCCTGAGTGGTCACTGGGGACGTCTGGTTTTTGGTGCATTGGCGGAGATGACAGTCCTACAGTGTGTGTGGTGTGTGTGGTGTTCGTGTGTGTGTGTGTGTGCGTGTGCCTGTGTGTGTGTAGACGAGAAAGAGTGTGTGTCTGTCACTGAGCTGCAAACAGGCAGAAATACTGCTGTGCTGTGATCACACCACTGCTCTGTCAGACTGAAAATATTAAATTCAGCTTCGTTTTCTTCTTTGTGACGCAGGAAAGAAGGAGGGATGGAGGGATGAAAAGGAGGAGAGGGAGTGTGTTCTTAAGGACAGTAAAGTGTGTGTGTGTGTGTGTGTGTGTGTGTGTGTGTGTGTGTGTGTGTGTGTGTGTGTGTGTGTCTTTTAGCCATGGATTTAAAGGTGTATTATGCAGTTTCAGGGGAGGGGGGATTTGTTCACATTTGCAGAGAAAAATATTTCATTATTCTATCATCATAAACCAACCAGACCACCTTCACTGAGATAATGGGCCAAGTACTAAGTTAACAACACACACACACACACACACACACACACACACACACACACACACACACACACACACACACACACACACACACACACACACACACACACACACACACACACACACACACACACACACACCGTACCTCACTGAGGTATTCTCCCTGTGATGGCCTGTCTAGGGTCTATGGGCCACACACGACCGGCGACCGTTTGTCCGTCCAAGTGTTCGCTGAAGCAAAAGGGTTGAGGACGAACGGTAAGGAAGATTAATGGATGAGACGTTTTTACTGCGCTGGGCGTGAAAAACAAGCGCACACCACCGTGGGAATGTATGTTTGAAGAGAGCGTGTGTGTGCGTGTGCGTCCGTGTGTGTGTGTGTGTGTGGGGAATGTATGTCTGGAGAGAGAGAGGGACATGTTAACAAGATGGATGGATGTTTAAGGTGTGTCCTTGAGGTAAATACAGATTACAAAGTTCCATAAATAAGAAGGATAAAAAGGTGCTACGAGGAACTTTTAAATATTTCTAATTTCAGTCTAATTTTTTCTCTGATGATCATATCATATGATAGCGCTGATTGAGGCACAGGTGCTACTGAATATCTTCACCTCCCCTGTGTTTTTTAAATTACTTTTAAATTACAAATGCTGAAAGCTTCTCTACATTTTGCTAACTGTGAGGTTTGTTTCTTAACCCGTTTGCCTTCTCAGTAACCAGTCATTTGTTTTGTCTTAATATATTATTACTGATAGACACATATAAGCAAAATGCTTAAAAAAAAGACCAACGTTGTGAATTATCCTTTAAAAAGATGCAGTGTGTAATATCTAAATATTTACTGTCATCTAGCGGGGAAATTGCTAATAAATTCTACACACTGCAGCTTTAAAGTCAAATAATCCACCTCTGTGCCTCTGTGCAAGGGACTAGACAAAAATGTAATTCCAGTTTTGGCGAACATTGTTTGGGAGAAGATGGATTCTCTAGTGAGGATAAATGACTGTGTTGCCAAGAGAAAAATACTTAAAAATCTTTTCACGTTGTCTGAATGCTCATGTTGTCTGTGGCTGTGTCGGAGGAGAGTGTACGAGGGTGTGTGTGTGTGTGTGTGTGTGTGTGTGTGTGTGTGTGTGTGTGTGTGTGTGTGTGTACGAGGGAGGAAGAATCCAGAGCTCTGGCAACGGCTTTAAGTTCAACAATAAAAAAGAAAAACTGTTTGTTGTGACAAGGTGCAGCTCGGTGCCTCGGGAGACACACACACACACACACACACACACACACACACACACACACACACACACACACACACACACACACACACACACACACACACACACACACACACACACACACAAAAGGAGGAGCAGACAGGTTGCAGGTGCACTGTCATTTTTTGCTGCGGAAATGTTGCGTCATTCGAAAAAACAATGTGTTACATTGTTTCTCTAGATAAATGCTGTCTTCCCACAGCCCTCTGGTTAACAAAAAGTTCACATTTCTTAACGCATATTAAGATATAATCAAATGAGATCGAACCTACAAGCTTTTCGATGATGATCATGGAATAAAAATCTAACTTTTCATTTGATATTACCTAATTTGCATGGATGGAAATATACTTAAAGAGAACCTTTTATGCAATTTTTCAGTCTAACTTTGGTACTGCTGTTTAGCCTCCCAGGCAGTAAGAAGGGAACTTGTCTAAAATGTAAGTAATTATCTGAGACTTTGGTACCATTTAGCATGACTGTATAACATTATAACAGCATTTATAGGTCAGGAAAGAGGAAAAAGCATAATAGGTGCTATTTTATGTCCTTTTTTGGGGGGGAGAGGGGGTAAGCCATAACCAGAAAGTTGAGGCTCTAAGTGTGTCTGGGCCAACTGGGGTAGTGCTACTTTAATAAGCGTTTAAATGAGTTGCTGCATGTTTAATGGGTTAAATGCATGAATTAACCATCGGGCGAGATTTAACTGAAACTTGGCCCATATGCAGAAAGTGAGATGAGAAAATTCAAATGAAAAAATTCTCAGGGGTGAGTGTGAACTGGTGTGAGGGGTTTAAGATGGTCCCTTGGCTGTCTGTACGTTATCATTTCTCTCTCTCTCTGTCCCTCAAGTGAATTTCTGAAAGCGTTTTAGAAAAAATGGACCGTGGCCGCGGATGGGTCAGTGCTGTATCACACACACACACACACACACACACACACACACACACACACACACACACACACACACACACACACACACACACACACACACACACACACACACACACACACACACACACACAGTCTTCACTGCAGCAGGTCAGGGGCAGCTTGGAGTGTCTGCAGGCGTAGATAAGACGAGTGGAGTTTAAAATGGACAAAAAAAAAATGGGCAAAGTACTAAGTTTAACCTTCCCTGCACACAGGCACACACACGTACAAACGCGGATACACACATGCACACGGACGCACACTCACATACACTCCGACCTACCCAACAGTGGACTATCAGTTTACATTGACCAAGTGAGGACCTCTATTTCTGGTCACTTTAAAGGTCGGTTATCAAACATTTACTTCTTTAGCTTTTTTTTCTTTTTTCTTTTTTTTAAACCTGAATGATATCTACATATAAAAGTGGGGACTTCATTCACTGCCACGGTGAACGGTTTGTTCCTATTGTTTCACCCACTGAGTGTTTTCTTACTACAAATACTCCTTTTAAAAGAGGACGATAAAGCTAAAACTATATTTTAACATTTCTCTGTGATACAAATTAGAATAAAAACATGTTCATTGTTGGATCGGCGGTCCCCTGTTGGTCAGTGAGTAACAGTGCCAAAGTCCACTGTTAGATAGAAACGCAAGCGCACGCACACGCACACACCGACACACACACACACACACACACACACACACACACACACACACACACACACACACACACACACACACACACACACACACACACACACACACACACACACACACACACACACACACACACAGGTGTCTTTCTTTCTTTGGCCTCACATGAACCTGAAGCTTGTTAAATTTGCATCCATCCATCTGATTATTTACTGGTGGAACTTCCTTGCTTATTTATTCCCCCCTAGCTCGTTAAAGTTACATCATAATGAATGGAGAAGATTGCATTTTGTTTGAAGTGCTTAAAGTAGCTTTTCTGTGGGAGACCATTTGCATAAAACTGAACCTTTCCTCAACTTCCTTGCGTCGCTGGTGGGCGGCCAGACAGTGTTGACTATGAGCAACATGAGTTTAGTTTTTCATCTAATATAGGACATTTATTTTGACATTTTATCAGAATTTGTGAACCCTAAAAAATATTAAAGTTCATTAAAATCCAAATTTTGAGATGGTTTTGTTATATCTATACATCCATATCTATATTGATAGAAATATATATATTCCCTTGTTCTCTTCTGCCTCGTTCAGTCTTCCTTTTCTTTTTTTTTATTAATTTAAGTTATATATTGACGAATTTGCATTTAATTAAAACATTTCTGAAAAAAAATATAATAAAAAAAAATTGTTAATGTAAGTAATCAACTGGTAATGTGTCATGATGACATCTTTAAGTCTAAATTGTTTAACCCTATTCACCTGCAGTGTCTCACTTTAAATCAGAACTAGGCCCTAAAGCCCGCTGTCTGAACCATTGTTTTGTTGTGTTATTATTTGAATGTTGTGCTCCATACCATGTACTATGGTCGAGAGCCGTAAACAAATAATTGAAATGAACTTCAAAAGCAAAAAAAGAAATTTGAAAACATTATTTTCGGGGAAAAAAATCATCATCAATTCGAACCTTGAGATATGAAAGAATTTTGTGGCATTTCTGAATATTATAGAGGCATATGGGAAGATTTATAGGAATAGATCTTACTATTATAAGAATGCTAGTTTAATAATCAGTCACAAGCACCACCAAAAAAAAACCTTCCTTGGGAAATCAAGATATCGAAATACTCGCACAACAAAAAACTTGATTTTCAAGAAAGCGAGGTTTAGATCCAGTAGCTCAAAACACACATCAAGACCTGGTACAAATCAAGCTTTTCTGTAGAACATTTTATGTATAATCCAAGGGCGTAAATTTGCTCTTAACATTTGTAGGGAGAAGGGACACAACCAAATCCCCCTCCAACCCCAAAATGAATGTCATATATATAATTTCAGTATAATTTTAAGATCTATAAGCTTCTCCTAACAAACTATATGACACTGAGATAGCCCAAAAGAAACACTTATGATTTAATTTCAAATATTGATAGGGGACAATTCCTGTAATCCCAAAATAATGGTATGGAACAAGGGTTATGCAAACCTACGCCCTTGGTATTATCTCATGTATTGTCTTGCTGGTGGGACCTATACAGTTGATTCGTCGCAGGGGGAAAGTTGAGAGGCGTAGAGAGGCGTAGAGTCACCGGTGAAGGCTTGTTTAGAAGTGGAATACCTGCTGCTGGCCCTGTACTTTGGGGAAATCCTCTTTCTGTTGTTGTTGCTTCCTTGTTTTGGGACGCTCCAGACTGCCCTGCTGAAGGTGTTTGAGTCGGGCCGCCACGGTGGGACCCTTAGTCGGCCCCGGGGAGCTACTGCTGTTCTGTGGGCGCAAAGACAAAATCACAATTATTATTATTATTAAAACTTTATTAATTATTTATTCTTTTATGGGTTTTTTTTCTCTTGGTTTTCAATTTTCTTTTACTATACATGTTTGAAGTTATTTATATATATCTTTAAATTGTAATTTATTTATTTATCTATTGTTTATTTATTCAGTTTGTTATTTATTATTTCTTAGCGCACTTTTTTATTTTATTTCCTATATTTGTTATTTTTGGAATGAAAATATATTTATATACAGTATACATATCTTTTTTTAATTATTATTTTTAAGATAAAATTATAAAGTGGATACTAAGATTAATGAGATTACATTTGTATGCTTTATTTTACATGTTCAAATTTGTATTCATAAATAAAATCTAAACATTTGAATCAACTTTATAATAAGAATGAAAAGAATATGAATAGAAAATAGAAATATTAACAATGAAAAAGACTGCATTCATAAGAAAGGGCTGTAGAGATTGTGAAGTATATACACCAAGTGCAGGCTAGGCTAATTTAAGTTATTAGCAAAAACCTTCCAATCTCAAATTACTATACCTACCCTAGATGTATACAAACATGGTCAAAAGTATTTGGACACCTAAAGTAAATCTTACTGATAAATAATTGAATTTAATATTCAGTACTTTTACTTGTAATGGAGACTTTTTAGACTGTAATTAAAAAAAATAGACTGTTTCAGAGTATTTAAAAGATCCTTGTACGCACCAGGTGACGTAGTAAAACACTTTTTTCTTGAAGAAACTGATTTCTTCTTCTCTGTATTATCCATATTAGTAGTTCTAAAGGCTCAAGTAAAGCAGGATATAAAAGGGCTAAAGGGACAGTCAGAAGTACTAGAAGCAGATTTCACAGGCGTGGCAGGCGGAGAAGGCTGTGGTTTTTGTTTATATTACCTTTCTGCCCAAGGACCCAAAGGTGCGGGGAGGGGTGTGGGAGGCCTTTGGTGGGGTGCTGTACTGTTTACTACAATCTTTTACAGGCACTCTCTCAAATATCTTTGATCCAGGGTTGAGACATGTTATCAAACCAAAAATGACAAACACAAATGAGCAAAATAAAAATGTTCATAAAAAAAAGTGCAATAAAAAGAAAAAGTAAAAGTATAAGAGAAACACAATGGGCCGGTTTCACAGACATGGATTAAGCCTAGTTCTGGACTAAATTGGACTTTCAATGGACAATCTCCATTCAAAATTCCATTTAGTCCAAGACTAGGCTTAATCCATGTCTGTGAAACCGGCCCAATGAGTATGAGTAAATCTGAGACTTAAATAATAATAATAAAAAAAATAAAAAAATAATAATAATAATAATAATAATAATAATAATAATAATAATAATAATAATAATAATAATAATAATAATAATAATAATAATAATACAAATAAAAATAATAAAAATAGTAAAAATAATAATAATAATAAAAATAATAATAATACAAATGAAAAGTAAAAAATAATATTAGTATGAAGTAAAAAGTTAAAATAATAATAATAAAGAATAAAATAATAATAAAAACTAAAGTAAAGTGATGTAATGAGTCATACCTCCAGTTCAGCGATGATTCTTTCCTCGTCGTCGTCGTCCTGGATACCAGAGGCGGCGATCACAGGCGGAGTGGACGCCGGGCGCGGCGTGTCTGACGGGGTTCGCCGCAACTTCACCAGAGTCTTCGGCAAATCACCGTCTTCCTCCATCTTAATACAGGAGAAATAAAGATGATTTAAAATGTGTCTGTCTGTCTGTCTGTCTGTCTGTCTGTCTGTCTGTCTGTCTATCTATCTATCTATCTATCTATCTATGTATTCTTCCATCTTAAACAGGAAAAAATTAAGAAGCTAAAAAAGCTATCTTTAAATTGGTGTATAATGCAAAAATATATTTTAGCATTTGACATCTAATCTCAAATCAAAGAATGTATCCGTCTGTCTGTCTGTCTATATATCTACGTATCCGTCTATCCATCCATCCATCCATCCATCCATCCATCCATCCATCCATCCATCCATCCATCCATCCATCCATCCATCCATCCACCCATCTATCTATGCTATATTCTGAGTTGTTTGAATCTTTAATTATGTATTTCTGCCAGTTATTCATTACATTTCCCTGACCTGAAACTGAACTGGATGTGTAAAACGAATTTAAAAAATAAATCGAATCCAAAAAGAAAGTACTTGACATTGTAAAGTCAGAGAAGGGCAAAGATCCCAGAGGAAGGATTTCAGCACATTGTTGAATTAACGCTGCCAAGATGCCTGTCTGATTTTGGAGACAAAAACAGAATTTTAACTTAGCAGAGACAGAGAGAAGAGAGACAGAGAGAAGAGAGAGAGAGAGAGAGAGAGAAATAGAGATCAAGGACGATTTAGAGCAAAAGAAATCTAACATAAAAATGGGATCTCCCTCTGCTGTAACTACAACTATCAACTTGTCTCAGATTTTTTTTTTCTTAATCTTTACATACAAAAACACTGAGACAGTTAAAGGGATGCGGTGTATCTTCAGACACTTGGACTGAAGCGTTTGGATATGTTTGACATCATGTGTTTTTATGTATTCCATTTGAATAGTTTTTTTTTCCTTTCTTTTTCAAATACTTTATTTTTTGGGGGGATTTTTTTTAGAGAGAACATTACACACACAACTGTAGTAATTTAACGGCAGACAGGCAGACAGGCAGACACACACACACACACACACACACACACACACACACACACACACACACACACACACACACACTCGTTAGTGGTTGATGTTACCCTCATATTCTTGCTTGTGACTATCACGTCCCCCGTTCGGTTTGTGGTGAGGCCGTGAGCGGAGGGGAAGCTCCGGCGAGGGGGAGGAGGGGGCGGAGACTTGGAGGATTTCTCTGTCCGATACCGAGCCACATTCAGATCCACTGGAAACACATAACAATATAAATATAATGTTAATAAACAAATGATAATAACAACTTCAACGTCCATGTTTTTTTCTCAGCAAATATTGACTTTAATGTAACATTTTTATATTTTTTATATATTTTTTCCCCACAGTTTCCCCTATACTCTGTTGACGAAAGCAAGGTAAGGTGATGAGTTAGATTCCCAAGATCTTGCTAAACAGATGAGTTTTTTTCAGCTTTGTCTTATTGAGGTTGCATTTTATATCACTGGCAGGTACAGTTTAACAGAGGCTGTGTTGGCATCACACAAGCTAAATAAACACAATCTACTGCACAGATGGCAGTACCAAAAAACACACACACACACACACACACACACACACCAGTCAAACTCACCCGAGCCTCGATGCGAACCGCCCCCCTCCAAACTGTTGAGCTTCTGGGCTGCCAGCTGCACTTTGCCGGGCGACTGGTCGGAAGGGCTGGATGTAGCCGTGTTAGCTGTGCTGTTAGCGTTGGACGGGCTACCGACGGCCGCCGCAGGAGAAGTGGCCGTATTTGAGCTTATATTTGGGACGGTTTTATTGTGGGGCTTGGGGGGCACCACGGGCTTGTTGATATGCCTGGCAGCGAAGTCCAAATCTGGGATCGCTTTCATGAGCTCAGCCTGGGTCTCTTCCAGCAAGCGATTGATGTCCTGAGCGCTAAACTGGGTCAAACTGGCACGCTTCTCCTCCCAGTCTCGCTCGGCCGCCTGACACACACACACACATGCAAACGGGCACACACACACACACACACACACACACACACACACGCAGACAGACACACACACACACGCACAGACACACACAAGCAAAGGCACACGCATACACACACAGACACACACACGCGCAAATGGTGAATGCATAATACTAACGGGCCATTTGCTGCAATTTGTGCTGCAAAAATACTGTATAATTGAGACACATCCATGTCTTGTGTTTTCTAAGATAAGAAGTAAAGAAAGAGAATTATAGAGTGAAATACAACACGTAAATACATGTCTTGATGTGATTTTAGACCACGCAATAGGTCTGAAAACCACATATAATCCACATCAAAGCAAAACTGGCAAAAACTATGGAAATAATATAGAAATATTGGAAAAATCGTAAGATGTCAATTGCAATGTTGACTAAAATGTAGATTACAATATAACAGTGGTGTATAAAAACTCAATAAAGAAACTAATTATAAGACATATTGTACAAATCAAGAGGCATTTTGGACCCCAAATCATTACATACTTTTGCATATTTGCACATTTTGCACATTACAAAGCAGAGCAGTAAGAATCATCAATAACATCGGATATCTTGAACGTTCCAACTCATTATTATTTAAGTGCCTTTTTAATTTATTTTATTCTATTCAGGAAAAAAAAAATAAAGAATTGAATGTATGAGCGAAAAACTGGAATGATAATCTGCCTTGTGCTGGGGCTGCAAGTCTGCAAAGTGTCTCGATAGAGGAAAAATTAAGTCCCTTTCTAAGACGCAATTCTCTAATGTAAATGGATATTTTGCCATCTGGCTAATGCTGCAAATAACAATAAAAAATCATGTCCATTGTGTTTTAGATTGAGAAAAACACACACACACACTGACACTCTCACACACATTGACACACACACACACACACACACACACACACACACACACACACACACACACACACACACACACACACACACACACACACACACAGCTTATTTACTTACCAGTCTGACTTCTGCCGATACGGTTTTATCCCCGGCCCGTCGACTTGGCAGTTCGTCTAGCATCACGCGACTTCTGAAAGTCATCGACGGCGTTATGTCCTGTTCCACTGTGTCTGTGTCGCTAGCGGTTACCGGCGTTGTCCAGTTCGCCAAACCGTCGGTTAGGCTCAAAGTAGGGCTGTTTAGGATGTCCAGGTCGGACCCGCGAGACCCCATAATATCCTTTTGTTGTGAATGGATGGTGTTGAAGTCTTCGGGCCCCTTCCACACACCGTCGGTGACTTGTCTGTACATATAGGAGGGATACAAGAGACTACAATACACACAGGACACCAGTAAGGGCTCATAGGGATGTGTTAGGGGCAAGCACACACTGGAAACTACAACACAATGAATGATAAAAAATATAATTAAGCACGATTGATTATCAAACTATATTATTTCTCAACAGATAAATTGAGGAGGGGGATTTGTTTACATGTGCAGTTAGTTTACAAAACATATTTTCTCTACAAGTAATTCTTAGTATTGAATAATTCTATCATCATAAATCAAAACTAAGTTATTGTCAGGAACCTGGAACCAAACGTTAAGACTAGAAAATGGTTGTGAACCAAACT
Source organism: Ammodytes marinus (assembly GCF_949987685.1). NCBI lineage: Eukaryota > Metazoa > Chordata > Actinopteri > Uranoscopiformes > Ammodytidae > Ammodytes > Ammodytes marinus. The sequence goes on along the minus strand of NC_137224.1, from coordinate 1,992,483 downwards.
GTGGGCCCTGCTGCTGTAAACAACAACAGTGAAACAGTAACTTTTCAGGAAGCTTTCTAACTTCAAACAGTGTTGCAGGGATCTACATTTTACTGTGAGGAAAGTTTGTTAATTCAGTTATGAGAATATACCTTAGAACATTTTCACTTCTCTGACACACCCAAAGTTACATAGTGCACCTTTAACATACACTCAAACTACAAGTACTAGGGCCCTTTCCACACACCGTCGGTAACTTGTCTGTACATATAGGAGGGATACAAGAGACTACAATACACACAGGACACCAGTAAGGGCTTATAGGGATGTGTTAGGGGCAAGCACACACTGGAAACTACAACAAAGGAATGATAGAAATACAATTTAGCACGATTGATTATCAAACTATATTATTTTATTGAAGTTAAAATACACTCAAACTACAATAGAAATGTCTGTGTTTTAATATTAGCAATACTTTCAATCTATTTTTACATAATTACATTGAGACAAGATTATCTAAAATATTGGAATATTCATAATAAGACGGTTTAAATGTCATACTTTGTTTTTAATTATTATTTTCTGGTCTCATCTCATGAATGAGCCAGATGAGACATGCAAACCTTTCATTGAATTTGATTATTTTGCTCTTTTTTTTGCATTTTATTTAAATTTTTTTTTCAAATTTAAAATAATTTTACAAAAGTAGGCCTACTTTAATAATAATGATGGATTGGATTTATATAGCGCTTTTCAAGGCTCTCAAACACGCTTTACAGGGTTCCAGGTTCCATTCATTCACACACAGTCATACTGGTGGTGGTAAACTACCATAGTAGCCACAGCTGCCCTAGGGCAGACTGACGGAAGCGTGGCTGCCATTCAGCGCCTACGGCCCCTCCGACCACCACCTCAAACATACAGCAGTCATACACATTCACACGAGGCAAGGTGGGTGAAGTGTCTTGCCCAAGGACACAACAACCATGACACAGGTGGCAGAGCGGGGATCGAACCGCCAACCCTTTGATCGTTGGCCAACCCGCTTAACCACCTGAGCCACAGTCGCCCCGTTGAATGAATGTTTTAAAATCCTAAAAATACGAATGATGCAACTGTGAGAGTTTGATTTGCTCGCTTTCCCCGATTTATTTGAACCCTTCAAATGATACACTGGCCTCCTCATTTCATGCAAAACACGATTTTAATTCTATAGTTTCACAGTTTTTGTTCCCAAAATGTTGCACTGAAAAAAGAAGGATTGTTCAACTGGGGCTGGTTATTAAAAATAAAATATGACTTCTCCAGCACAACCGATTTTTCTCTGCCATCTTATCCTGTGACTTATGGTTCGCTCACAGACACAGATGTCCCTCGAGGGGCCGATAAAGAACGAGTGATTCATACGCCACATGGATGATAAAACGATAGAAGGACTGTGTGTATAGGAAACAAGGAACAGTGAGTGAGTGAGTGAGTGAGTGAGTGAGTGAGTGAGTGAGTGAGTGAGTGAGTGAGAAAGACTGACTGACTGACTGACTGAGGGATTGAGTGAGAGAGACAGTAAGTGAGTGTGTGTGTGTGACAGACAGACAGACGGATAGAGTGTGTGTGGCGTGCGTGCGTGCGTGCGTGAGTGAGTGAGTGAGAAAGACATTAAGTGAGTGTGTGTGTGTGACAGACAGACAGACAGACAGACAGACAGATAGAGTGTTTGTGTGTGGCGTGCGTGCGTGTGTGTGTGTGTGTGTGTGTGTGTGTGACAGAGTGTGAGGGTGTGTGTGTGTGTGTGTGTGCGTGATTGAGTGAGTGTTCTATGTGGGTGTGTGTTTGTGTGTGTGTGTGTGTACCTGCGTAGGTTGGAGAGAGCCTCCATCATGCTGAGTGAGTGAGTGAGTATTCTATGTGTGTCTGCGTGCGTGTATTTGTGTGTGTGCGTGCGTGTGTGTACCTGCGTGTGTGTGTGTGTGTGTGTGCGTGCGTGCATGTGTGTGTGTGTGTGTGTGTGTGTGTGTGTGTGTGTGTACCTGCGTAGGTTGGAGAGAGCCTCCATCATGCTGCTGCAGCGTCTCAGCAGCGCGTCCAGACGATGAGGTTCTTCCTTCAGGAACTTTACGGCCTCGACCTCGACCCGCAGAACCACACGCATCTTACACTGCAGACCCGGGAACTGGTCTGTAGGGGAGTTATAATAATACGCTTTATTTATATACCACTTTTTATTTTATTTTATTTTTTTGTGGCATTTTTATGCTTTTATTGATAGTGTAGAGACAGAGTTGAAATGGGGCAGAGAGGGGAGTGACATGCAGAGAACGACCGCGGGCTGGAATCGAACCCGGGTCCGCTGCTGGCCATGGGGGGGACGCCCTACCAACTGAGCTAAGGGCGCCCCATATACAATATACTTTTCAAAACAAATTTGAGATAAAAACAGTACAGTGAAATTCAAATTAAAATCAAGCAGATATATAAACAGTATATACACATACATACATCATATGTGACTATGTCGGATTAATAATGGTAATACAGTATGACCATAGTGCAGCAAAGTAAACTGTGATTAAGCAGCGTTCATAAACACAGGCTTTTCCCGTCTGCCTGCCATAAA